>NC_092232.1:43792257-43894757 GCF_036320965.1 Panulirus ornatus
GCCTGATCTTCATTGAATACCACAAACGAAGGAAGACCCGATCTCCCTCATGTCACCTCAACCTTATACATGGCAGGTCACACAGAGGGGTCAACCACGGTGCTCTGGTCACCACAGTGGTCACACAGAGGGGTCAACCACGGTGCTCTGGTGACCACACTGGTCACACAGAGGGGTCAACCACGGTGCTCTGGTCACCACACTGGTCACACAGAGGTCACACACTCTCTTACAGGGAGTATATAAAGGGCGAAACACATGACCTAGTAAAGGTCACTTCCACAGGGACTTAAATTTAGGTCAGGTGTGTTCTGGGTCACAGTGGGGTCAGCTATGCCTCGCCCACTTCCTAAACCACTCCATGAAAATTCAGAAATTAGACAGTGGATTTTTTTGCGTATGATAATAGATTTAGATACGTTTGGTTCTGAATTATCCACTGGATCATACGAAGTTCCAGCATTAGATTAACGCTACATCTCCACCACTGGATAATACGAAGTTCGTACAGCATCAATCTAACCCTTAATATCCCCTACTGGATAATACGAAGTTCCAGCGTCAGTCTAACCCTTAATATCCCCCACTGGATAATACGGAGTTCGTCCAGCGTCAGTCCAACCCTACCAATCCACCACTGGATAACACGAAGTTCGTGCAGCGTCAGTCTAACCCGACCTATCCACCACTGGATAATACAAGGTTCATGCAACATGAGTGAGACTCCATCAGGTAGTACGAGGACCAGGTTGTTAACCTGCTGGTGGCAGACGACGGGCCAGGTCGCACGTAACTACCACCTGGTTTCCTCCTCTTCCTCCACTGGTCAGGTCAGCACTGCTGAGCCACCAGGACCCGCCACTGGCCTGCGTGTTGTGTGTCTGATGTTACCATCTGGTAACTGGTCATGTTGTACATCTGACGGAGGGAGGCTCCACCATCACCCCAGACGGAGGGAAGCTCCACCATCACCCCAGACGGAGGGAAGCTCCACTATCGCCCCAGACGGAGGGAGGCTCCACCATCACCCCAGACGGAGGGAAGCTCCACCATCACCCCAGACGGAGGGAAGCTCCACTATCGCCCCAGACGGAGGGAAGCTCCACCATCACCCCAGACGGAGGGAAGCTCCACCATCACTATCACCCCTAAACGGAAGGCATCTTCACCATCACCTCCTACAGGGGGAGTCTCCACCACCCTCACCTCAGCTGGGCCAGATTACCATGCTATTTACCAGTAACAAGTTACCACGTCATACGGCAGGATGAACCCCACTATGGACCAGCCTAACGACCCAGAACCACCTCCATCCCTCGTATAACGACTCACCCTCTCTACGACACACTTACAACGACCCAGGCCTGTCCTCAGCCCCCTAAAACGACCCAGACCTGTATATGGCATACCTACAACGACCCAGGCCTGTCTCCAGACCTCCTACAACGACCCAGGCCTGTCTACAGCTCTCCTACAACGACCCAGACCTGTCTACATCCCTCCTATAACGACCCATCCTGTCTACGACCCACTTACAACGACCCAAGCCTGTCTACAACCCTCCTACAACGACCCAGGCCTGTCTACAACCCTCCTACAACGACCCAGGCCTGTCTACAACCCTCCTACAACGACCCAGACCTGTCTAGAATCCTACAAACTCAGGTTTTCATCTCCACATTTCAATTTTTTTTTTCTTTTTCGTACCGAACATAATTCAACATCAGTATTCCACGTAGTGTATTGAGTACACATATTGGCGTAATTGATACGCCAGTGGCGTAATGTACTGCTAACGAGGCATTTCCTGATAAACGGTGGGGTGGGCTGGCCACTGGTACCTGCCGTTTTCTTTCCTTCATGTACTCTTTTAAACTGCATTCGTTGTTGATATCTGTATAAAGTGTACAGTGAGGGCGTTGGTGGGTACTGTGGGGGTTGGTGGGAAGTGTGGGGGGTTGGTAGGTAGCGTGGCGATTGGTGGGAAATGTGGGGGTTTGAAGGGTAGTGAGGGGGTTGGTGGAAAGTGGGGGTTGGTAGGTAGCGTGGGGGATTGGCAAGAAGTGTGGGGGTTGGTGGAAAGTGTGGGGGTTGGTGGAAAGTGTGGGGGGTTGGTAGGAAGCGTGTTGGGGATTGGCAAGAAGTGTGGGGGTTGGTGGAAAGTGGGGGGGGTTGGTAGGAGGCATGTGGGGGATTGGCATTAAGTGTGAGGGAGTTTTAGCAGAAACTATATAATTTGACTGTCAAAAAAAAAAATTATCTTAGATTCATCAGATCCAGCTCCAAATACATGAAGTCTTAAGCTACATTTGATGGCCATCATCTACCTCAAAATTTTATATACAAAAAAAAAAAAAATTTTCTAGAAAAAAATCAAAAAATTTTCTAGAAAAAAAATAAAAAAATTTCTAGAAAAAAATCAAAAAATTTTCTAGAAAAAAAATCAAAAAAATTTCTAGAAAAAAATAAAAAAAAATCTAGAAAAAATCAAAACATTTTCTAGAAAAAAAAATAAAAAATTCTAGAAAAAAAAATAAAAATTTTCTAGGACAAAAATCAAAAAATTTTATAGAAAAAATCAAAAAATTTTCTAGAAAAAATCAAAAAATTTTCTAGAAAAAAAAATCAAAAAATTTTCTAGAAAAAAATCATAAAATTTTCTAGAGAAAAAAAATCAAAAATTTTCTAGAAAAGAATCAAAAAATTTCCTAAAAAAAATAAAAAAAATTTCTAGAAAAAAAAAATCAAAATTTTCTAGAAAAGTTTTTATCAAGTCAATGGTTGAATCTAAACATTGACCTACCACTGGCCTGAGCAGATGACAGATCCTGACCACGACTGGGGTAAACACTAAGGCAGCAAAACATTTTCTAGAAAAAAAAATAAAAAAAAATTCTAGAAAAAAAAATAAAAATTTTCTAGGACAAAAATCAAAAAATTTTATAGAAAAAATCAAAAAATTTTCTAGAAAAAATCAAAAAATTTTCTAGAAAAAAAAATCAAAAAATTTTCTAGAAAAAAAATCATAAAATTTTCTAGAGAAAAAAAATCAAAAATTTTCTAGAAAAGAATCAAAAAATTTCCTAAAAAAAAATAAAAAAAATTTCTAGAAAAAAATCATAAAATTTTCTAGAAAAGTTTTTATCAAGTCAATGGTTGAATCTAAACATTGACCTACCACTGGCCTGAGCAGATGACAGATCCTGACCACGACTGGGGTAAACACTAAGGCGCCAAACATCATTGTTGGTTTTAATTACGTCGAGCAGTTGACATGAGGGAAGTAATTAACCATATTTTGATGGTAATCTGATATGACTTTATTTTGATTGGGTAAACACAAACATCATCACGTGTGTGTGTGTGTGTGTGTGTGTGTGTGTGTGTGATGATGAGAGGAAGGGAAGTGAGGGGGTAAGGTTAGAAACCATCTGAGGGGTAGAAACCAAGGAGGGTAGTGTCTTTCGGAGGGACTGAGGGGTAGAAACCAGGGAGGATAGTCTTTCGAAGGGACTGAGGGGTAGAAACCAGGGAGGATAGAGTCTTTCGGAGGGACTGAGGGGTAGAAACCAGAGAGGGTAGAATCTTTCGGAGGGACTGATTGGTAGAAACCAGGGAGGGTAGAGTCTTTTGGAGGGACTGAGGGGTAGAAACCAGGGAGGGTAGAGTCTTTCAGAGGGACTGATTGGTAGAAATCATGGAGGGGGGGAGTCTTACACCCAAACTTCCACTATGGCTCCAACCTTCCATCATACACCCAAGCTCCACTATGGCTCCGACCTTCCATCATACACCCAAGCTTCCACTATGGCCGAGACCTTCCATCATACAACGAAATTTCCACTATGGCCCCGACTTCCATCATACACCCAAGCTTCCACTATGGCGCCCGACCTTCATTCATACACGCTAAGATTCCAGCTATGGCTCCGACCTTCCATATTACATCCAAGCTTCCACTATATTCTCCGACCTTCCATCATACAAGCTAAGCTTCCACTATGGCCCCCGACCTTCCATCATACACCTAAGCTTCACTATGGCCTCGACCTTCCATCATATACCAATCTCCACTATGGCTCCGACCTTCCATCATACACCCAAGCTTCCACTAGGGGCCCCGTACCTTCCATCATACACCCAAGCTTCCACTATGCTCCGACCTTCCATCATACACCTAAGCTTTCCACTATGGCCCCGACCTTCCATCATACACCAAGCTTCCACTATGGCCCCGACCTTCCATCATACAACCCAATCTTCTACTATGGCCCGACTTCCATCATACACCCAATGCTTCCTCTATGGCCCGAACTTCCATCATACACCTAAGCATTCCACTATGGCCTCGACCTTCTCAGATACACCTAAGCTTCACTATGGCCCCGACCTTCCATCATACACCCAAGTTTCCACGATGGCCCCGACCTTCCATCATACACCCAAGATTCCACTATGTCTCCGACCTTACATCATACACCCAAGCTTCCACTATTTGCCCGACCTTCCATCATACAACTAAGCTTCCACTATGGCCCAGGCCTTCCATCATACACCCAAGCTTCCACTATGGCTCCGACCTTCTTTCATACACCCAAGCTTCCACTATGGCTCCCGACCTTCCATCATACACCAAGCTTCCACTATGGCTCCGACCTTCCATCATACACCAAGCTTCCACTATAGCTCCGACCTTCCATCATACACCCAAGCTTCCCTATGGTCCCAACCTTCCATCATACACCCAAGCTTCCACTATGGCCCCGACCTTCCATCATACACCCAAGCTTCCACTATGGCCCCGACCTTCCATCATACACCCAAGCTTCCACTATGGCCTCCGACCTTCCATCATACACCCAAGCTTCCACTATGGCTCCGACCTTCCATCATACACCTAAGCTTCCACTACGGCCCCGACCTTCTATCATACACCAAAGCTTCCACTATGGCCCCGACCTTCCATCATACACCCAAGCTTCCACTATGGCCCCGACCTTCCATCATACACCCAAGCTTCCACTATGGCCCCGACCTTCCATCATACACCCAAGCTTCCACTATGGCCCGACCTTCCATCATACACCCAAGCTTCCACTATGGCCCCGACCTTCCATCATACACCCAAGCTTCCACTATGGCTCCGACCTTCCATCATACACCCAAGCTTCCACTATGGCTCCGACCTTCCATCATACACCCAAGCTTCCACTATGGCTCCGACCTTCCATCATACACCCAAGCTTCCACTATGGCTCCGACCTTCCATCATACACCCAAGCTTCCACTATGGCTCCGACCTTCCATCATACACCCAAGCTTCCACTATGGCCCGACCTTCCATCATACACCCAAGCTTCCACTATGGCCCCGACCTTCCATCATACACCAAGCTTCCACTATGCCTCCGACCTTCCATCATACACCCAAGCTTCCACTATGGCTCCAACCTTCCATCATACACCCAAGCTTCACTATGGCCCCGACCTTCCATCATACACCCAAGCTTCCACTATGGCTCCGACCTTCCATCATACACCCAAGCTTCCACTATGGCCCCGACCTTCCATCATACACCTAAGCTTCCACTATGGCCACGACCTTCCATCATACACCCAAGCTTCCACTATGGCTCCGACCTTCCATCATACACCCAAGCTTCCACTATGGCCCCGACCTTCCATCATACACCCAAGCTTCCACTATGGCCCCGACCTTCCATCATACACCTAAGCTTCCACTATGGCCCCGACCTTCCATCATACACCCAAGCTTCCACTATGCTCCGACCTTCCATCATACACCTAAGCTTCCACTATGGATCCGACCTTCCATCATACAACCAAGCTTCGACTATGGCTCCGACCTTCCATCATACACCCAAGATTCCACTATTGCCCCGACCTTCCATCATACACCCAAGCTTCCACTATGGCCCCGACCTTCCATCATACACCCAAGCTTCCACTATGGCCCCGACCTTCCATCATACACCCAAGCTTCCACTATGGCTCCGACCTTCCATCATACACCCAAGCTTCCACTATGGCTCCGACCTTCCATCATACACCCAAGCTTCCACTATGGCCCGACCTTCCATCATACACCAAAGCTTCCACTATGGCTCCGACCTTCCATCATACACCCAAGCTTCCACTATGGCTCCGACCTTCCATCATACACCCAAGCTTCCACTATGGCTCCGACCTTCCATCATACACCCAAGCTTCCACTATGGCTCCGACCTTCCATCATACACCCAAGCTTCCACTATGGCCCCGACCTTCCATCATACACCTAAGCTTTCACTATGGCCTCGACCTTCCATCATACACCCAAACTTCCACTATGGCCCCGACCTTCCATCATACACCCAAGCTTCCTCTATGGCCCCGACCTTCCATCATACACCCAAGCTTCCACTATGGCCCCGACCTTCCATCATACACCCAAGCTTCCACTATGGCCCCGACCTTCCATCATACACCCAAGATTCCACTATGGCCCGACCTTCCATCATACACCAAGCTTCCACTATGGCTCCGACCTTCCATCATACACCTAAGCTTCCACTATGGCTCCGACCTTCCATCATACACCTAAGCTTCCACTATGGCCCGACCTTCCATCATACACCCAAGCTTCCACTATGGCTCCGACCTTCCATCATACACCCAAGCTTCCACTATGGCTCCGACCTTCCATCATACACCCAAGCTTCCACTATGGCCCGACCTTCCATCATACACCCAAGCTTCCACTATGCCCCGACCTTCCATCATACACCTAAGCTTCCACTATGGCCCAGACCTTCCATCATATACCCAAGCTTCCACTATGGCCCCGACCTTCCATCATACACCCAAGCTTCCACTATGGCCCCGACCTTCCATCATACACCCAAGCTTCCACTATGGCCCCGACCTTCCATCATACACCCAAGCTTCCACTATGGCTCCGACCTTCCATCATACACCCAAGCTTCCACTATGGCCCCGACCTTCCATCATACACCCAAGCTTCCACTATGGCCCCGACCTTCCATCATACACCCAAGCTTCCACTATGGCCCCGACCTTCCATCATACACCCAAGCTTCCACTATGGCCCCGACCTTCCATCATACACCAACGCTTCCACTATGGCCCCGACCTTCCATCATACACCCAAGCTTCCACTATGGCCCCGACCTTCCATCATACACCCAAGCTTCCACTATGGCCCGACCTTCCATCATACACCCAAGCTTCCACTATGGCCCCGACCTTCCATCATACACCCAAGCTTCCACTATGGCCTCCGACCTTCCATCATACACCCAAGCTTCCACTATGGCCCCGACCTTCCATCATACACCCAAGCTTCCACTATGGCTCCGACCTTCCATCATACACCCAAGCTTCCACTATGGCCCCGACCTTCCATCATACACCCAAGCTTCCACTATGGCTCCGACCTTCCATCATACACCCAAGCTTCCACTATGGCTCCGACCTTCCATCATACACCCAAGCTTCCACTATGGCTCCGACCTTCCATCATACACCCAAGCTTCCACTATGGCTCCGACCTTCCATCATACACCCAAGCTTCCACTATGGCCCCGACCTTCCATCATACACCCAAGCTTCCACTATGGCCCCGACCTTCCATCATACACCCAAGCTTCCACTATGGCTCCGACCTTCCATCATACACCCAAGCTTCCACTATGGCCCCGACCTTCCATCATACACCCAAGCTTCCACTATGGCCCGACCTTCCATCATACACCTAAGCTTCCACTATGGCTCCGACCTTCCATCATACACCAAGCTTCCACTATGGCCTCCGACCTTCCATCATACACCCAAGCTTCCACTATGGCCCCAACCTTCCATCATACACCCAAGCTTCCACTATGGCTCCGACCTTCCATCATACACCCAAGCTTCCACCTATGGCCTCCGACTTCCATCATACATCCAAGCTTCCACTATGGCTCCAACCTTCCATCATACACCCAAGCTTCCACTATGGCCCGACCTTTCTATCATACACCCAAGCTTCCACTATGGCCCCGACCTTCCATCATACATCCAAGCTTCCACAATGGCCCCGACCTTCCATCATACACCAAGCTTCCACTATGGCTCCGACCTTCCATCATACACCCAAGCTTCCACTATGGCCCCGACCTTCCATCATACACCCAAGCTTCCACTATGGCCCCGACCTTCCATCATACACCCAAGCTTCCACTATGGCTCCCGACCTTCCATCATACACCCAAGCTTCCACTATGGCCCCGACCTTCCATCATACACGCAAGCTTCCACTATGGCCTCCGACCTTCATTCATACACCCAAGCTTCCACTATTTCCCGACCTTCCATCATACAACTAAGCTTCCACTATGGCCCCGACCTTCCATCATACACCAACGCTTCCACTATGGCTCCGACCTTCCATCATAGACCCAAGCTTCCACTATGGCTCCGACATTCCATTATACACCCAAGCTTCAACTAGGGCCCCGACCTTCCTTCATACCCCCAAGCTTCCCCATCCCCCAAAACCTTCCATCTTCCCCCAAAGTTCCCCTTTCCCCCAACCCTTTCCCATAATACACCTAAGCTTCCACAGGGCCCCCAAATTTTCTTCATAACCAAGCTTACTTGGCCCGGCCCTTTCATCATAAACCCAAGCTTCCACTTGGCTCCGACCTTCCCATACCCCCAAGCTTCCACTAGGGCCCCCGCCCTTTCCATCATACACCAAACGCTTCCCCTTGGCTCCGCCCTTCCATCATACCCCCAAGCTTCCACTAGGCCCGCCCTTTCCCACCATACACAAAGTTTCCCCTTTTGGGGCCCAGCCTTCCTTCAAACCCCCCAATTTTTCCCAAACAATGGCCCCAAACCTTCCATCATACACCCAAGTTTTCACTAGGGCCCCCAAATTTTCCTTTTCATACCCCAAGTTTTCCACTAGGGCCTGACCTTCCATCTACACCCAAAATTTTCCCCCAAAAAATTGGCCCCGCCCTTTTAAATCATACCCCTTAAGTTCCACTATGGCCCCGACCTTCCATAAAACCACCCAAGCTTCCACATGGCCCCAACCTTCCTTTCATCCCCCCCAAATTTTTCCCCAACATGGCCCCGCCCTTTCCATCATACCCCCAAAAGTTCCCACTAGGGCCCCGACCTTCCATCATACCCCAACTTCCATTTCCCCCTTCCTCAACAAAAGCTTCCACTAGGGCCCCCGGCCTTTCCCACCCGGCTCCGACCTTCCTTCATACACCTAAGCTTTCACTATGGCTCCGACCTTCCATCATACTCCCAAGCTTCCACTATGGCCACAACTTTCCATCATATACCCAAGCTTCCACTATGGCACCAACCTTCCATCATACAACTAAGCTTCCACTATGGCCCTCACCTTCCATCATACATCCAAGCTTCCACTATGGCACCAACCTTCCATCATACACCTAAGCTTTCACTATGGCCCCAACTTTCCATCATATACCCAAGCTTCCACTATGTCCCCTACCTTCCATCATACACCTAAGCTTTCACTATGGCTCCGACCTTTCATCATTCACCAAGCTTCCACTATTTCCCGACCTTCCATCATACACTAAGCTTCCACTATGGCTCCAACCTTCCATCATACAACTAAGCTTCCACTATGGCTCCAACCTTCCATCATACAACCAAGCTTCCACTATGGCTCCGACCTTCCATCATATACCCAAGCTTCCACTATGGCCCCGACTTCATCATACACCTAAGCTTTCACTATGGCTCCGACTTCCATCATACACCTAAGCTTCCACTATGGCTCCGACCTTTCATCATTCACCAAGCTTCCACTATGGATCCGACCTTCCATCATACACTAAGCTTCCACTATGGCTCCGACCTTCCTTCATACACCCAAGCTTCTACTATGGCCCCGACCTTCCATGATACACCCAAGCTTCCACTATGGCCGAGACCTTCCATCATACACCTAAGCTTTCACTATGGCCCCGACCTTCCATCATACACTAAGCTTCCACTATGGCTCCGACCTTCCATCATACACCCAAACTTCCACTATGGCTCCGACTTCCAAATCCCTCTTAAGACACAGACTCCTGCAGCGTTTATCCTACCAGATAATATACGTATCAAGACCTTCTTTCGACATGTCCCATCTAAATTATTTGATATTCACTGAGACTGAATTACAGCATCCATATATCAGACGAACTTTGGTGTCTATCTTAAGTCCTTTTTGTAAGTAATGGAATTCATCTCACTCCTTTTTCTTCCCTAATGACTTTGGCATCATCAGCTTATACATTCAAGTAGGGGTTCAGGCCGTCCAGCAAGACATTTACATCAATCAACAAGTGCGGTGGTCCCAAGACTCAACCCTGCGGCACACCAGTGGTCGCCCCGACTCATTCCAGGGAAGCTTCCACTGAAGTAATCTATCATCCATGGAAAGAGCCTCTTCCTTTGATTCCTGCTCGAAGGCCCAGCTTCTCTACCAGCCTCCCAGGCACCCGCAGACAACCCACTCGCCTCTCTGGACTGTCTCACATGTTCGTTTGAAATGACCTCTTTTTTCTCTGAACCTTGTGTTGCCTCTCACTGAGGCATCTCTCTCTCTCTCTCTCTCTCTCTCTCTCTCTCTCTCTCTCTCTCTCTCTCTCTCTCTCTCTCTCTCTCTGATCAATATTTGTGTATTTAGGGGAGAAAGTTTAAGACTTGTGTTTACACCGTCTTTACTTCTATGTGTACACACACACACACACACACACACACACACACACACACACACACCTCAGCCCAACCCACCTACTCATTCATCGACCAGCCCCCGAAGGGAGTGTGAATACCTAGGTTAGGTGTGGCCCGACTTCAGCCCCTAGGATTCGAACCCATGCGGGTCCGACCCCGGCTTCAGCCTTTCTGACTCCATGGTCAGTGTGTGTGTGTGTGTGTGTGTGTGTGTGTGTGTGTGTGTGTGTGTGTGTGTGTGTGTGTGTACGATGGGGGGGTTGGGGGGTTGGAACTAACCTTTAGCTGCGGCATCGCGGACTTTGTGGTCCCTGCGGTGCCTGTGGTGGCTCCTGGCGGTGGGGGAGGGCGAGGTGGCGCCGGCGGGGAGGAGGTCAGCCGGGAGGGAGCCCGTGTTCATGGCGTTCTGTGGAGGGGCGCCATGCAGCACGGGGTCAGAGCCAGCACGGGCCAGCGGCGGGAAACCCCTCTGCTCGCAGCCTCTGTGGAGAAACGACTGAACATTACTCACACTTGCACACATACTCACACTCACACACTCACACTCACATTCACACACTCACACTTACACACGTACTCACATTTACACTTCACTACACTCACACATACTCACACTCACACACTCACACTTACACACATAGTCACACTTACACTCACACACTCACACTTACATTCACACACTCACACTTACATACTCACACTTACACTCACACACTCACACTTACATTCACACACTCACACTTACATACTCACACTTACACTCACACACTCACACTTACATTCACACACTCACACTTACATTCACACACTCACACTCACACACTAACACTTACACACATACTCACACACTCACACACTCACACTTACACTCGCACACTCACACACAGAGCGGTGCAGCATGCCGTTGCACCATGGAGGAAATTGTTAAAAAAGTTCAACTTCCAACTTCTCCAGGAACCTGGGATGATCTCCATGAACAAATACGATATCAAATCCCTTGTTTATCAAGCTAATAAACTGTATGTTTATGATGTCCATCATCTCAAACTCTGATTCCCCTGAACTAATGACTTTACGTGAACTGCACTGTACTCACAACTCAAGTCCTTATACCTGACATCATACGTGTTACACTCCACTTGATCTACTGTGCAGTGAGAGCTATTTGACACATCTTGCCAATCCAGTAAAAATCGGCGTAAAAGTTAAAAGAATAAAAGACCCGAGGCTGCTCACATATCACACTCTCTGCATGTCACACCATCACTCACACGCCCCTCACACCTGGACACCTAGAAAATACTCATATGGCAGCAAAGGTGGATACAAGCCTCCATCTGCTCACATTAAACCCGGCATCGTAATTCATTACCAATTGCAAACAAGATGTTACGAACATTCATTCTGAAACACACACTCCAGTTTCATTGTTTTTTGTTTTTTTTTCCTCCAGTTTTGCACTTCAACATGAGTAAAACTACTCTCTTTTTTTTCCACCTTGTACTGAAAAGGTGTTTACGAAAGAATACAAAGGAACTCATCCAGCAACAGACTACCACTGAGCCCCCATGAGGCAGTTTGCAACGGTGGAAGAGATCAGAAACGTAACCCAGTGTGGTAGGAGGAGACACACGGACACATATGTTCCAGAGTTGAAAACCTGTTAATGTGTTATGTATCAGGTCACCAGAGACTGTTAATGTGTTATGTATCAGGTCACCAAAGACTGTTAATGTGTTAACCTGTTAATGTGTTATGTATCAGGTCACCAGAGACTGTTAATGTGTTATGTATCAGGTCACCCGAGACTGTTAATGTGTTATGTATCAGGTCACCCGAGACTGTTAATGTGTTATGTATCAGGTCACCAGAGACTGTTAATGTGTTATACATCAGGTCACCAGAGACTGTTAATGTGTTATGTATCAGGTCACCAGAGACTGTTAATGTGTTATGTATCAGGTCACCCGAGACTGTTAATGTGTTATGTATCAGGTCACCAGAGACTGCTAATGTGTTATGTATCAGGTCACCAGAGACTGTTAATGTGTTATGTATCAGCTTACCAGAGACTTAATAATTTATGTATCAGGTCACCAGAGATTATTTTCATTTACCATTTGCAGCTCAAAATAATCTATAATGTGGCTTGTTTCCCCCCCACTTATCGATATCAAAATACATTTGCCTCCTGTAAGTCCACTCCATCACTTTGTCTTTGGCAATATGAAGTTGTAGGTGTTCAATTTCTCTTGAAGTTACATTTTCCAGTTTATCATCGTCAGTGAATTTCATTATTTTACAATGCCGTCCCATCTTCAATATCATTAATGTATACGAGAAAGAGGACTGGTCTCACGACTTATCCCTGAGGCACACCACTTGTTACGCCCAACCTCGTATCTACGAAAGTACAGCCCCAGTTATACCATGCGACTTCACTTTTGCTCGTAACCTTGGATTTGGAAATCTATCGCATGCGTTTTGAAAATCGAAATAGATGACATCACCTGCTTTGCTCTCATCATACGTGTTGATTGTATCATAAGAGAAATCAAACTCATTCGTCAGACGTGAGCGATGTCATCAAAAACTAGACTGAGATTCATTCATTCAAAATAAGCGCTGGTCCTGGTTTACAATATCGTCCCGAATGATGGTTTCCAAAAATCTACCAATCACTGACCTCACGCTAATTGGACGATAATTTCCAGGGAGTGCTAATAGGGGAAAAATATTTGCAACATATCATTGGAATAAAAACTCGAAGATATACCATTAGTGCTGAATGATATGTGAGTAAATGAAACACATCAGGTCCAGATAAGTTTTATTCAAGGACACAGAGGCAATAAATGAGATGGCTAGGTTCTTGGCTGCTCTTTCTAGTAAGTCATTCTCTAAGGGAAATCGTTCCAGAGGAATGGAAAATTGTCAATGGAACACCGATAGTCGAAAGAGGTAATAAATCGCTGCCCTAAATATATCGTCCAAATTGCCTTAACGGCTGGAGTTGGTACGCTCATGGTAACGACCATTCGGAGTAAGACCAAACCATTTAGAGGACCACCACTTAATGAACGATTCTCAGCCTTGTGTCCGACGACATCGCTCATGTCTAACAAAACTGCGTGATTTCCTTTATGAAACAATCAACATGTACGATGAAAGTAAAGCAGTTGATGTTATGGAATTAGATTTTTGAGACAGCATTGAATAAAGTTCGATATCACAGGTTACTAACAAAAGTTAAGTTATATGGTATAGATGGGGTTGTACTATAAAGTTCGATATCAAAGGTTACTAACAAAAGTTACATGGTATAGATGGGGTTGTACTTCGATGGTTTGGAAATCGGCTGACTGGCTGTAAACAAAGAGCAGTGATGAATGGTCAAGCCTCAGAAAGGTTAGACGTAACAAGTGGTGTGCCACAGGGATCAGTCTTAGGACTGGTTCAGTTTCTTATAGACAAATACCGAGATTAATAATGGACTTCAGTGTAAGTTCTCTAACTTCGTAGACGATATTAAACTGGGATATAAGTCTCCAACATAAACTGAACGTTTGTAGTTTCCACCTGACATAGAGAAACCAAAGGACTAGGCTAACATGTGGCAAACTAATTGTAATGTTGATAAGTGCAAAGGTTTACGTATTGGTAATGATAATGAAAAGGTAAGTTACAATATGAATTCTGTTGAGCTGTAAATGGGAAATGAGGAAAAGGAGGTCTTGGGTGTAATAATCTCTGGTGATCTAAAGCCAGTGAACGCTACATACAGTAGAAAAGGCGAACAAAATTCTTGGATTCATAGGCAGGGCTTTCATATTTAAGTCTCATTGGGGCGTCACCGTCTTAGCAAGCTGCAAGAATGAATCCCAACTTGAGAGACGACTCTAATAAGATCCGAATAAACGATTTGAATTTATTTAGCTTGGGAAAGAGACGGGTAAGAGGTGATCTGAGAACACAAGAATTCAAAATCATTAAAGGCTTCGATAATCTCGACCTAACGAGTTACTTAAGGATAGAGTCGTCTGGTTTCACTCGTAGTAATGTATACAAACTGGTGGGTAAACACTTTACCTCGAATGAGGCGAAGTACTTTTCCTTCAACAGGGTTGTGAACATATATAAGAACGATTATCAATTAGTTTAAAGCAACAACCGTAGATATGTTTAAACAAACACTTGATAGATATGTCGCTTCAATTCCACGACTGACAGTGTTTACACGTCCTTAGCTGGACGATAAGTTTACAGGTCTTCCTCTTGGAGAAGTCCCTAAGTGTTTATACTCCAGCCACATTAACCCATGAGTCTCTGTTCTCTTCCATCATCACAAACAGCCTTGCTTGGATCCAGTGGTCTGTTGCTGTTCATATTCGGTTGTATTCAGCTGTGCATTAGTGAAAAATATTCTGATATTCTGCCCTGGACTTGTTTCGAAAAGAAGTAAGGGAGGAGACGGGCCTGTTCCTGAAGAGCTTCGCTTTTTGATCAAAAGCTTCACGAAGACTTGCTATGGAATCAGCTAAAACGCGGTTCCCACTTCGTTCAGGTGTAGTTCATCCTACGTAACGTAACAGCTCCCGGTTTGTCCAGGTGTAGTTCATCCTACGTAAACACAAGACTGCATCCAAGAACAGTGCCACATATTCACGAATTCTACTCCGTCCTGTTAACAAAGGTTCACTGATCTCTCACTGACACTGATACCCAATGTATTTCCGGGTATCGATCCCGGGCAGTACTAATGAAATCATAATGTTGTCAGTTCTGTTTCGTAAAGATCGAATAAACTGGCGACATATCTCCAATGGTCATTTCAATCCTCCTTCAACACGTCGCTGGAACCTACATGACAAATTTAGAAAAAACAAAACACTATCGTTACCAACACCACAGACCTCTATGTCGTCAGCAACACCATCTACCGTGGCGTATGCGAGCATCAAATGTTTACTGGGGGAAGGGTTTCTGACGCTGAACACACACACCTTCAACTGACCGCCTATAGTAAGCCACAATGTAGGAGAAGCCTGATCAAAACTTCGTTCGATTACGAGCGACGACGAGTCAGAGGAGCTCAGCACACGATGCTGGGAAATGAGTACATAGACGTGAACTCCAGAAAATCAGGTCTAGAAAAAAAAGAAAAAATTCATACTTGATCGATGTTTCCCGTGTTAGCGAGGTAGCGCTTGAAACAGACGAAGGCCGCATCCACTCACATCCATTCTCTAGCTGTCAGATGTAATGCACCGAAACCACAGCTCCCCATCCACAACTAGGCGCTACAACTACTTCATATTCCTTGGTTCAGTCCATTGCTAGTACGTCGACCCCGGTACACCACATCGTTCCAATTCACTCTATCCCTCGCAAACCTTTTAGCATTGCGGTTGTACACATGAACACGGAGAATGTAGTAACAATATGGCCTGCAAGTTTAGCGTTACACTCAAGCCGACCAAATCACCCGCGGGACTGATGTAACCGTTTTCTTCACTAGGAAGTTAATCCTTGATTCTAAACATGGGACCTCAGTGTCATCCAGTCAGTACTGCTATCAACACAGGCGATCGTCTGAGTTGCTGCCTTGCGTCAGCATACTCGTCCACATCATATTGTTATGACTGATAGTTTCAATGATCACGTCACTGCAAGATATGGAGATGACCATCGTAATCATTGGTTTAACTGAGGAACCTGACTGTAATCATTACTGGTTTAACTGAGGAACCTGACTGTAATCATTACTGGTTTAACTGAGGAACCTGACTGTAAACATTATTGGTTTAACTGAGGGTCCTGACTGTAATCATTATTGGTTTAACTGAGGGACCTGACTGTAATCATTACTGGTTTAACTGTGGGATCTGACTGTAAACATTATTGGTTTAACTAAGGAACCTGACTGTAATCATTACTGGTTTAACTGTGGGACCTGACTGTAAACATTATTGGTTTAACTGAGGGACCTGACTGTAATCATTATTGGTTTAACTGAGGGTCCTGACTGTAATCATTATTGGTTTAACTGAGGAACCTGACTGTAAACATTATTGGTTTAACTGAGGAACCTGACTGTAATCATTATTGGTTTAACTTAGGGTCCTAACTGTAATCATTATGAACTGCAAATATCTGATTTTCTGTCACTGTGTAATGAACGTAAAATTATCACTGATTATCTATCGACTTTAGAGGTAAATATTGTGGGCATGAAGAGTAGACAGGTAGATGGTGACGTGACCAAGTGTGTGGTGGTCTTAAAACCTCGCAAGTTGTGGCAGACGAGAGTCTTAAACTAATTAGATCACAATAAATATATTGTTATCCAATGTAGACACAAACTACACCTTTTGAATACCATGTGATGATTCTGATATTAATAGCATGAATCTGTATAAGTGTTTGTACTACAAAAAAATAGAATAAATCATGGTTTCATTGTTTGGTGGAACTCAAGAAACAAAACTGACAGTGTTGGAGGACAGAATTTACAAACATTTTACAAGAGAGATCACTGTCCATCCTAACACACGAAGGATGATTATTGGTGGTTATATAATACAAACCCTCTAAGTAAGAAAGTAAATACAGTGATCAAAGACTGTATATGATCGTTCATTAATTGCTATATGGTTACAAGATCTGGGGGGAAAAAAAGACTGAGGGCAAATGGCTTCGTGTTTTGTGGGTAGGAACACTGGATAGAAAAGCCAATGAACTGCTTACCCGGTAGCTACATACTACACAATATAATGTCAGAGTAAAATCACACCACAATATATGATATAATGAGATACAAACTCAAAATCATATCATTATGTTGCTTTAACTAACGCTCAGTCTCAGGGTATTATTGTAAGCTGTAGTTCCAAACAAAACGAAGTTCAGATTTATACCACTGGAATATAAGACTGAACTTATCAAAGTGACAGAAAATAGGTAAACAGAAGCACAGTTCAGCAGAGATGCAACTCACGGGAGACACAGTTCAACTGTCACGGATATGAACAGTTTTCGTTCGAACGCATCATTGACTTCAGTAGCCTCAACCTAAGCTGATGCAGCTTCTCTCATAGTCCACCGTTGCTTCATCTTGACGACTAACACTGGTTGTTACTGGCGCTCACCATGTATATAATGTCTTGTTCCACGACACAATCCAGAATAATCTGGAGTGAAGGTTAAGCTTTCCTACAGGTACGGACGCGGAGACAGGACTGAGGAGAGAGATGTCAGATGTCGCCACACTGAGGCTCGTACCCAGAGGGTAACTTACGACATGGCCTAGGTCATTCAGCAATTTCTGAGTGGATCGTAAAGTTTACCTTATGGATGACCGTAATATATGTCGTTAAGAGAAGAATTCAACCAGACTGGATCCCCCGATGTCCGGGGTCGAATCTCTCTCTTGAAGATGTTCATGAGATACGTTTATGGTGGAGATCTGAAGGAAGAATTTCAGATTCTGTGATAACCTTGAGATATCAAGGGAATGTTGAGATATGACGTAGGAAATCACTCAATTCTACGAAGGTGAAGGTCTTGACAGACAAGGTTAAAGATTCATGGCAGAAACTATACCAATCTTGGCCTCAGATCAAACTTGCCAGCAACTAACACTTTGGAAAGTGATTGTGAATACGGTTCTTCAACACCACTCACGTTCGAACTCCCGGACATTCGTAATACAGATATAAAGATTATCATCGTATGTGAGGACAGATGTCCTCGCCTCACACCATACCTAAAAAGTGTATTACGATGTGGATGGGCTTCGTTATTAACCCTTCCTGCCTTTCCATACATTGGTCAGCTGGCTTTGGAAAGGTTCGTTGTTATCTGATGTGTTTTTGCACTTGGTGAGGAAAGCAATCCTTTTTTTTTTTTTACTGACTAAAACGAAAGGGTTTTGGTCTCGGCTTAAACTGTTGGGAAATCAAATTAGCCAGCCTTTTGGACATTTTTGGACAGCTCAAACTTACTGACTTGGAAGTGCAAGGGGATGTAAACAAGACTGTCGATAAGGAAATCAAATCCTTTGTTAACAAGATTAGAAACTGGAGGAGCAACGTCGGTTTACATATCTTTGCCATGTTGGAGTTTCTGAAGAATGTGATGTCACAAACAAGCCATGGCTGTTGAGTATCTGGAAGTCTTTTAAGATCTGCTTCTTAGAGATCACGAGTTACACACCTAGGCTACCAAGGGAGCTGTCCACTGCCGTATGATAACATATGAACTTTGACACTGTACCTATACGATACATTTCGGACTTCTGGATTCACAATGTCTGGGTCATGGATGGCAGTCGGGTGTCGAGACTCATGTGTGTGCGTAGCCTTTCTTTGGTCACCATCCTGCCTTTGGCAACCCACCTACCGGAGTGGGGCTGCTTGCTCCCACTCCCCCACACCAACATCCAGGACAGGTTGTGGGTGGAGCAAGACGTACAGTGTTCCCTCACTGTAACAAAACCCAGAAACTGTCGATGTCTTCCATGCGCCAGTAGCCATCAGAAAGATTAGAGACAAACTTCAAAGTAGCTTTCAACTCCTGCCAAAAGTATATTGCAACCCCCGTTAAAGTACTTTGTCTTGCAACCTACCAGCACACTACGTCACTCTACCAGCACATTACGTCACTCTACCAGCACACTACGTCACTCTACCAGCACACCACGTCACTCTACCAGCACACCACGTCACTCTACCAGCACACCACGTCACGCTACCAGCACACCTCGTCCCTCAGGAGCCTGGTATGAGAATGCCCTCATCATCTACCCCATGATGTCCTCCCTGGCCCACGCAGACGATGGCTCCTCCATTCTGATCCTGGCAGTCAACGTACACACCAGGTTCATCTGTGTGTGTGAGGCGAGGCAGCCAGCCCGCCCGTCCCTCACACACGATCTGTTGGCCATGTGAGGGAGGACAGTGGCGCCCGCCCGCCCGCGCCCCCGCCCTACACACGTCTGCTGGTGTCGTCCACCGCCGGCTCCTGGGTCGTCCCACACCAGCCAGAGTGGCAAGCGATGACACACTACTCCCCTTCCTCCCTCCTCAGCTGGTCTGAATTACCCCTGGAGGGAGCCATCGTCCAGTACCCACCACTAACAACGTGTTGTCTGGACCCCAGACTTGGCTCTATTGTGGCGTGTGAGTGGGTCGTGATGGTGGTGTTTGTGCCCTTATGGCCGGCAGTAAAGTGGGTGTGGTGGTGGCAGGGTAAGTGGTAGTGGTGGTGGCAGGGTAAGTGGTAGTAGTGGTGGTGCAGGGTAAGTGGTAGTGGTGGTGCAGGGTAAGTGGTAGTGGTAGTTAGGGTAGTTGCAGTGGTGGGCAGGTAAGTGGTCGTAGTGGTGGTGGTAGGGTAAGTGGTAGTGATAGTTGCAGGGTAGTGGCAGTAGTGGTAGGGTAAGTGGTGGTAGTGGTGGTGGCACGGTAGTGGCAGTGGTGGCCGGGCAAGTGTTAGTGGTGGTGGTGGTGGCAGGGTAAGTGGTCGTAGTGGTGGTGGTAGGGTAAGTGGTAGTGTTAGTTGCAGGGTAGTGGCAGTAGTGGTAGGGTAAGTGGTGGTAGTGGTGGTGCAGGTGGTAATGGCCGGGCTGCTGCCACACTTGTCATGTCTCCGCTGGTGTTGATGCCTTCGCTATTTGTAGCTGTCCGGCCGACTCGTGTTATCATTTGTCCCGTCCCTCAGATGGCCTCCTCCCTCTCGCCGTATCCTCCCCACTTGCCAGACGGTAAATATGCCTCGTACTGTCGCTGCAGGTGACGTATTGGTCGTCCCCAGTGGGGCGCCGACATCACTGGGTGCCTCAGAACTCGATGAATATCAAGACTCTTTTTCATGTTACTGTTTTCACACTCAGTCCCTCACTCACTCACCACCACCAGACATTTCACAAACCTGAGGGTTTGTCTCTCCTTAATCATGGGCTACAGATGTGTTGTTCTCCCCCTACCATCTCTTCACCACCCATCTCTCCCCCTACCATCTCTTCACCACCCATCTCTCCAACATTCTGTACACCACCCATCTCTCCAACATTCTGTACACCACCCATCTCTCCAACATTCTGTACACCACCCATCTCTCCAACATTCTGTACACCACCCATCTCTCCAGCATTCTGTACGCCATCCATCTCTCCAACATTCTGCACACCACCCATCTCCCTCAACATTCTGTACACCACCCATCTCTCCAACATTCTGTGCACCACCCATCCCTCCAACATTCTGTACACCACCCATCTCTCCAACATCACGATCACCTAGTTAACACATCACAAGACCCCTCATGCCCAAGATGGCACTTCTATACTTTAAGCACTGACCACTTGCTCCCCAACTGCCCTCGACATGACACACACACACACACACACACACATGACACAGACACAGACACACACACACACACACACACACACACATGACACAGACACACACACACACACACACACACACACACACACACACACACACATGACACAGACACACACACACACACACACACACACACACACACACACACACACACACACACACATGACACAGACACACACACACACACACACACACACACACACACACATGACACAGACACACACACACACACACACACACACACACACACACACACACACACACACACACACTCACACAAACATGACACAAACACACACACACACACACACACACACACACACACACATGACACACACACACACACACACACACACACACACACACACACACACACACACACACACACAAACATGACACAGACACACACACACACACACACACACACACACACACACACACACACATGACACACACACACACACATGACACACACACACACACATGACACACACACATGACACACACACACACACACACACACACATGACACACACACACACACACATGACACAGACACAGACACACACACACACACACACACACACACACACACACACACACACACACACAGAAAACATTACCACACTTCCTGACCCGTAGTCCCACTCAGCGGAGGTGGCCAGCTTCCTGAGCGCTGCAGGTGACCCATATACATTTGCCCTGCTGTTATTTTGACGTTGATGGTCTTGGACAATACCTGGTGGTGATCTATGGTTGTGGTGGTGAAAAAAAAAAACACTTTGCCTGGGTTTGGTTCTTGCAACCTTAACTTCATCCCATGGACTGTGGCGGGAGGGGAAAGACCCCTTCTTAATAGTGGAGGGAAGGGTCGAGGAGAAGCGTCTGGTGGGTTGGCATGAAGAGTGAGGCGGCGAACATGAGGGAGTGAGGGGGTGGGATAGCCGACACACTGGGAGGAGAGTGTATGGGGAGGGATCCGTCAACCCACCTGGCACACCCAGGTAGGGAGGGCGGGTATGGGTTCCAGTATAAACCCGCGTTCCTACCGGTAAGTAAACACGGATGGACGACGTACAGTAGCGGGTCTGGGCAACAGAGTCCATAGGTGGACTTGGCTGACGATCCCTCTCTGTTTACCTGGTACTGGTAAACAGGAGTTCCTCTGTGGCTTCAGTAAGGTCGTCAAGAGATGGATGGCGCATCCCAGGCTGGGCGTGGGACTGAGAAGCCGTGAAGGCGCAGCTTGGGAGGAGTGAGTCATACCAGCTGGGTATCTGTAAGAACCAATCTAACAGACGTGTCAACAGTGTGTGTGAGAGAGACCGTCTGTGACCATTGACTGCCCAGCACAGATGACGTGAAACAGTGGTGACACAAGATAGTCAAAGTTCCCAGGTACTCTCGCTCTCACTCGGACTTCACTGAGCTCGCTATAAACTCAAGGCTTATGATGAGGGAGCTAAGACTGTCTCTTGTGAGGGGCCACAAGGCGCGCTCGTCCCCACGACAAGAGATAGACAGTCGTAGGACGCCCGTCTTTAGCGTCCCTAGGATGGGTGGTCAGTAATACTACGCAAGGCTCACTGGTTCTTACCGTAGCTCCTCAGCTTAAAAGAAATTCACTCTCAAACGAGACGACCGCGTCCGAATTCATACACCTGTGCTTGGCTTAAGCCACACAGCGGCCATGGACAGGGTCGGACTGAAAATAAACAGGGTCCTGCTGTACCAGTGCGCTGCTGTACCCGGGTCCTGCTGTACCCGGGCACTGCTGTGCCAGGGTCCTGCTGTACCCGGGTCCTGCTGTACCCGGGCACTGCTGTGCCAGGGTCCTGCTGTACCCGGGTCCTGCTGGAGCAAGGTCCTGCTGTACCCGGGCCCTGCTGTGTCAGGGTCCTGCTGTACCCTGGCCCTGCTGTACCCGGGCCCTGCTGTGCCAGGGTCTTGTTGTTCCCGGGTCCTGCTGTACCCTGGCCCTGCTGTGCCGAGGTCCTGCTGTACCCGGGCCCTGCTGTACCCTGGCCCTGCTATACCAGGGTCCTGCTGTATCCGGGCCCTGCTGTACCAGGGTTCTGCTGTACCCTGGTCCTGCTGTACCCTGGCCCTGCTGTACCCTGGTCCTGCTGTATCCTGGCCCTGCTGTACCCGGGCCCTGCTGTACCCTGGCCCTGCTGTGCCAGGGCCCTGCTGTACCCTGGCCCTGCTGTACCAGGGTTCTGCTGTACCCTGGCCCTGCTGTGCCTTGGCCCTGCTGTGCCAGGGCCCTGCTGTACCCTAGCCCTGCTGTACCCGGGCCCTGCTGTACCAGGGTCCTGCTGTACCCGGGCCCTGCTGTACCCTAGCCCTGCTGTACCCGGGCCCTGCTGTGCCAAGGTCCTGCTGTGCCAGGGTCCTGCTGTACCAGGGCCCGGACTCACCATCTCTCACTCGGGGAAGCCATGAAGAAAGTAATCATTCGTTGTTGGTAAAAGTGTTACATTACCTTGCGGTTGTATATACAGGACCGTCTGTGTCTCACATGATGACTGATATCGTGAACATGGTGGACACACGAGTGGGTCACGATCACCTCGACCAGTTAGCTTTTGTTTATGTTGGGGGGGAGATAAATGGAAGCTGCCAACAGAGAATAAAAGAAGGAGATGGGTAAAAGTACAGAAACAGGAGAATCTACGAGACTCTAGACGTGAAGGAAAGAACAAAGAGAGAAAACATGGAGAGAAAAATGTGTAGAGTTTGTGATGAGAAGCCAGCAGATGGCACGACCATATGTGCTGCCCTAAATAAAGAGACATAAGGGAGGAGGGACGCGATTTCATCTACCATCTCTGCACCCGCACAGAGCGTCACTTGAGAAGCTACCAGTGAAGTGCTCTCTGTACATAAAGTAATGACATCTAAAATTCATTGAAGGAAATATTAATCACTGATTAATTATTGATTAATGTGTTCCCTAGAGGAGAAGATGGTGATCACTGGTGGAAAAATGACTCAACAATTTAATCTATCCAATGTGTCACACTAATTTTTGATTCGTTGAAGCGCACGACACATACTATGAAAGCTTTTATGTCAGCTGGTCGAGAGATAGAACCATCAGACAACCTCAGCTGGCTCTATCAAGCACCCGTCTGGCTAGCGCGGGTGGAAAGGTGGGAAAGATGAGCATAAATTTGGCGAAGTTTTCAAAGGTGTTGGGATACAATTAGCCTCACAAGCGACCCTTTTTTTTACAGATGAAAAAGAAAGAGAAAAAGTCTCGTTCCCCTTCAAATTTTTTTTTCATTGTTGTTTGATCTATTTTCAGATACAGTGACCGACGTGGTACAGACAGAAGACGCCCCTGATCACAGCCATCACGAGTGAGAGTGATCCAGGGTAAGACGTGGAGCGAAGGAAGCTCATCATGTGTTTGTGCACCTGAGTGTTGAAGGCAGAATAGCCAGGAGGAAGAAGGGGTTAGACGAGGTTATAGCTCCTCATGGTCGAAGACGATGTGGAGAGCCGTCAATAGATACTGCAAAGGTGTGGTGAGTGTGTGAGGGAGATACTACAAAGGTGTGGTGAGTGTGTGAGGGAGGTACTACAAAGGTGTGGTGAGTGTGTGAGGGAGGTACTACAAAGGTGTGGTGAGTGTGTGAGGGAGATACTACAAAGGTGTGGTGAGTGTGTGAGGGAGATACTACAAAGGTGTGGTGAGTGTGTGAGGGAGGTACTACAAAGGTGTAGTGAGTGTGTGAGGGAGGTACTACAAAGGTGTGGTGAGTGTGTGAGGGAGATACCACAAAGGTGTGGTGAGTGTGTGAGGGAGATACCACAAAGGTGTGGTGAGCGTATGAGGGAGGTACTACAAAGGTGTGGTGAGTGTGTGAGGGAGGTACTACAAAGGTGTGGTGAGTGTGTGAGGGAGATACCACAAAGGTGTGGTGAGTGTGTGAGGGAGATACCACAAAGGTGTGGTGAGTGTGTGAGGGAGATACCACAAAGGTGTGGGGAGTGTGTGAGGGAGATACCACAAAGGTGTGGTGAGTGTGTGAGGGAGATACCACAAAGGTGTGGGGAGCGTGTGAGGGAGATACCACAAAGGTGTGGTGAGTGTGTGAGGGAGATACCACAAAGGTGTGGTGAGTGTGTGAGGGAGATACCACAAAGGTGTGGGGAGCGTGTGAGGGAGATACCACAAAGGTGTGGGGAGCGTGTGAGGGAGATACCACAAAGGTGTGGTAAGTGTGTGAGGGAGATACCACAAAGGTGTGGTGAGTGTGTGAGGGAGATACCACAAAGGTGTGGTGAGTGTGTGAGGGAGATACCACAAAGGTGTGGGGAGCGTGTGAGGGAGATACCACAAAGGTGTGGTGAGTGTGTGAGGGAGATACCACAAAGGTGTGGGGAGCGTGTGAGGGAGATACCACAAAGGTGTGGGGAGCGTGTGAGGGAGATACCACAAAGGTGTGGTGAGTGTGTGAGGGAGATACCACAAAGGTGTGGTGAGAGTGTGAGGGAGATACCACAAAGGTGTGGTGAGTGTGTGAGGGAGGTACTACAAAGGTGTGGTGAGTGTGTGAGGGAGATACTACAAAGGTGTGGTGAGCGTGTGAGGGAGATACCACAAAGGTGTGGTGAGTGTGTGAGGGAGATACCACAAAGGTGTGGTGAGTGTGTGAGGGAGATACCACAAAGGTGTGGTGAGTGTGTGAGGGAGATACTACAAAGGTGTGGTGAGTGTGTGAGGGAGATACCACAAAGGTGTGGTGAGTGTGTGAAGGAGGTACTACAAAGGTGTGGTGAGTGTGTGAAGGAGATACTACAAAGGTGTGGTGAGTGTGTGAGGGAGATACTACAAAGGTGTGGTAAGCGTGTGAGGGAGATACTACAAAGGTGTGGTGAGTGTGTGAGGGAGATACTACAAAGGTGTGGTGAGCGTGTGAGGGAGATACTACAAAGGTGTGGTGAGCGTGTGAGGGAGATACTACAAAGGTGTGGGGAGTGTGTGAGGGAGGTACTACAAAGGTGTGGTGAGTGTGTGAGGGAGATACTACAAAGGTGTGGTGAGTGTGTGAGGGAGATACTACAAAGGTGTGGTGAGTGTGTGAGGGAGATACCACAAAGGTGTGGTGAGTGTGTGAGGGACGTCGTGAGGCTGTGGGAAAGTCGCTCTCCGCCTCACAATGGAAGTCATAAACTCCATCAAGGGCAGAGAGCTGGAGGGAAATCAACACTGACAACCTCAGAACTGGACCACTCTTATTGGACGTCAAACATATGACTGTGTGTGTGTGTGAAAAACTTAAACAAGTGACAGTTGACAGTAGGATTAACAGGTGTTTACATCATCATCCCCAGCGAGGTGCCTTTTGCTTGGCTATTTTGTGCCTGTCTCTACATTGTGTCATCTTCTTCCTCTTTATAGATAACCTCTTTCATGGACCATCAAGTCCATATATATATATATATATATATATATATATATATATATATATATATATATATATATATATATATATATATATATATATATATGTATGTATATATACATACCATATATATATATATATATATATATATATATATATATATATATATATATATATATATATATATATATATATATATGTATGTATGTATATAAACATTTGGACTTTCTCAAACAGGGAAGGGGCCGCCTGGAGGCGAAGGGCCCGTGTTGTACTGCGGTACGACAACCGTCAGCAGACAGGCAGCGTGAACCTGGCTGGGCTGCCGGGCTGCCGTGACAAGAGATGTGTCTGGCGTGATGGAGTTGTCTCGCTTTTTTTTGAATAATGACGTAACATCCCGTCCCACTGTGGGGATGTCTCTGTTTAAATCACTCGTTTAAAGGACCAGGTTTGATACTGGGATCAATATAATACTGGGATTAATATAATCCAGAGATCAATAAAATACTTGGGTTAATGTAATGCAGGATCAATATAATACAGGGATTAATATGATACTGGGATCAATATAACACAGGGATTGACATGATACTAGGATTAATATAATACAGGGATCAATATACTACTGGGATTATAAGACAGGATTTGTATAATACAGGGATTAATATGATATAAGGATCAACATAAAACTGGACTAATAGAGGGATCAATATAATACAGGAATCAGTACAATACTGGGATTAATATGACACTGGGATTAATACAATACAAGGATTGATATAATAGAGATCAATATGATATAGGGATTGATATAATACAGGGATCAATGTGATATAGGATATCATAATACGGGGTCAATACAATACTGGAAGTCCTGTTTAGATGTCGAAATTTCTTTTCTTCCGAACACTTCCTGTATCATACTGACCCCTGTATTATGATCATTACTTTTCTTTACGTTGGAGGCTCCAGTCACGGGCAAATATCTACATCAGGGTTGAGCCTTACTTGATAATATAGAGAGGTTAATGAAAGGGAAAAAGAGGAGACAAGGGAAAGTATTTACGAGTTTTGGAGGAATTGAAAAATCTGTCTTTTATAATTTGCCAGGTCATGGTTGTTGGGAAAGACATGAGGGGAGAAAGAGTTCCAAGGCTTCTAGGTCTGTGGAAGGAAACAGTTATCAAAACGGCCCACCCTTGTGTTGCTGATGACCATCACAGTAATCATGTAATGCAGCAGCTTGCTGAGTATTGCATGGTCTAGCTAGTGGTGGGGGGCACACAAGCAGCCCACTCTCGGGTTCGAAAACCATAGTGATATCTATAGAAGAGGGAAAGTGATCCATCATCGGCGTAGGGCAAGCGGGTAAAGTTTTGAAGTTATCCTGGGACAGTTTATAAGTCGGACCGCTTTCGACTCAACTCTGTCGAGTAAGGATGCAGAAGTGGGACCACCCCAGATGTGAGAGCAGTACTCCACGAAAAAAGGACCGATCAGTCCCTTGTATAGATAGAGTAACTATTCGGATGATAAGAAATTTCGACATATAAACAGGACTCCAAGTTTCTCAGAAGCTATTTTCGTAAGGTGGAGTTTCAAAGATAAAGTGGATTTTGCAGTGACATCAAATATGTCTAATGAGGCAAGAAGTGGAATCACAGAACCGTCGAAGGAGAAAGAAAAGTTCTGAGGAACATTTGATAAAGCTATGAGCAGAAACTGGTTCTTAAAGGCATTGAACTTAAGCAGATTTCGCCTATACCACTAAAGATAGCATGTCCAAGTTTCAGTTTATTGAGGAAGTTGTGTCGAGACAAAATGCAGATCGAGTGAGAGATGAAGAATTGAAGGATATGAAGGAATGCAGTGTTGAGTCATCAGCGTAAGGTTGCATTTGATTATTTGTGGCAGAAAGGAAATCGTAAAAGATAAGGAGAAAAAATGTAGGGACAAGACTGAACCTTGAAGGACACCGATACTGATGGAGAAAGTAGGAGAAGCTAATCCATCTACAACTACTGATATAGATCAGCCAGAGAGGAAGCTCGATATGAAGGAGCAAAGTGAGGGAGGGAAGTCAAAAGAAGGGAGCTTACAGGTGAAACCCCGATGCCACACCCTGTCAAAAACTTCGGATATATCAAGGAAGACTATTTAGGATTCCCCAGAAATGTTCAGGGAGGATAACCAGACACTCGTAAGATAGGAAAGAATATCACCTGTTGATTTCGCCATACACAAACCATACTGGTGATCAGATAGAAGACTGTAAGATTCAAGATTCATGAGGATATGGAAGTTAAAGAGGGATTCAGAATTTAGAAATAGTAGATGTCAAAGCAACAGGACGATAGTCAGAGAGGTTGGGGCTGGAATGTCCCAGCGTATGTTTCCAAGTACGGAAAGATCTGGTTACTCAACAAAAAACGAGGCAGACGAGCAAGCACAGGTGCAAATTCACAGGCACGCTCTCGCAGTACACGGGAATGGATGCCATCAGGACCATAAGCCTTGCTTGTGTCCAGAGAGAGAGAAGCAATGTTCGGATAATTCGAAAAGAGGTTATAGGAAGGGACATAGGATTAGTAAGAGAAGCATCATGGGGTGAAGGAATGTTAGAATCATCCAAGGTGGAGTTAGAGGAGAAACAGGAACCAATTAGAGTTGCTTTGTCTACGGGAGAGACAGCTATAGGACCGTCAGAACGGAAAAGTGAAGGAAAGGTAGAGCGACAGAAGTTGTTAGAGATGCCCTTAGCTAAAGTCCAGAAAGACCTATCAATGGATGACGAGGAGAGATTATCACACTTCCTTTCAATAATGGAACGCTTTGCCTCACAGATTACGTGCTTGCAGTGACTACTGGCAGTGATGAAAGCTGAATGGGAGCTAGAGGAAGGAGAGTTTTCAAGCCCGATATGCCTGATCCCTTGCCTGAATGGCCTCAAAACAGGAACGGTTCAACCAGGGATTGGTTGAAGAGGTCGTCTTAGAGAAGAGGTGAAAAGACAGGGATCAATATAATACAGGGATCAATATAACAATGGGATTAATATAATCCAGGGGTCAATATAACATAGGGATCAATATAACACAGATCAACATAATATGGAGATCAATATCAGACAGGGATCAATATAACACAGGGATCAATATAAGACAGGGATCAATATAACACAGGGATCAATATAAGACAGGGATCAATATAAGACAGGGATCAATATAACACAGGGATCAATATAAGACAGGGATCAATATAAGACAGGGATCAATATAAGACAGAGATCAATATAACACAGGGAACACAATACAGGGATCAATATGTCACAGGAATCAATATAACACAAGGACCAACACAATACAGGGATCAATACAATACAGGGATCAATATAACACAGTGAAAAATATAACACAGGGACCTACATGATACAGGGATCAATATAACACAGGGATCAATATAACATAGGGATCAATATAACACAGGGACCAACATAATACAGGGATCAATATAACAAAGGGAGGGATCAATATAACACAGGGATCAATATAACACAGGGACCAGCAATACAAGGATCAATATAACACATGAATCAACATAACATAGGGATCAATATAACACAGGGACCAATACAATACAGGGGTCAATATAACACGGATAAATATAACACTGATATCATTATAATAACACAGGGACCAGCATAATACAGGGACCAATATAACACAGGAACCAACATGATACAGGATCAATATAACACAGGAACCAACATGATACAGGGACCAATATAACACAGGAACCAACATGATACAGGATCAATATAACACAGGGATCAATATAACACAGGGATCAATGTAACACAGGGACCAACATGATACAGGATCAATATAACACAGGGACCAACATAATACAGGGACCAATATAACACAGGAACCAACATGATACAGGATCAATATAACACAGGAACCAACATGATACAGGATCAATATAACACAGGGGCCAACATAATACAGGATCAATATAACACAGGAACCAACATGATACAGGATCAATATAACACAGGGACCAACATAATACAGGGACCAATATAACACAGGAACCAACATGATACAGGATCAATATAACACAGGAACCAACATGATACAGGATCAATATAACACAGGAACCAACATGATACAGGATCAATATAACACAGGGACCAACATGATACAGGATCAATATAACACAGGAACCAACATGATACAGGATCAATATAACACAGGGATCAATATAACACAGGAACCAACATGATACAGGATCAATATAACACAGGGATCAATGTAACACAGGGCCCAACATAATACAGGGATCAATACAACACAGGGACCAACATGATACAGGATCAATATAACACAGGGATCAATATAACACAGGGATCAATGTAACACAGGGCCCAACATAATACAGGGATCAATATAACACAGGGACCAACATAATACAGGGATCAATATAACACAGGGACCAACATAATACAGGGATCAATATCACACAGGGAACACAAGGATCAATATAACACAGGGACCAACATAATACAGGGATCAATATAACACAGGGACCAACATAATACAGGGATCAATATAACACAGGGAACACAAGGATCAATATAACAAAGGGACCAACATAATACAGGGATCAATATAACACAGGGAACACAAGGATCAATATAACACAGGGCCCAACATAACACAGGGATCAATACATTGCAGAGAAAAATCTTTGTTTTATCTCTTTCAACGATGCTTTAGACTCAGCCCTTGTGTGCTGTTGTATGGAGGGTGAACAATGTACACTGTCAACATTTCCGTCATTCTCATTCTCTTCTGTCTTGTATGTTGTGTTGTGAGTGTATTGTGACAATGTACACTATGTCTATGTCAACATTTCAGTCATTTTCATTCTCTTCTGTCTTGTATGTTGTGTTGTGAGTGTATTGTGACAATGTACACTATGTCTATGTCAACATTTCAGTCATTTTCATTCTCTTCTGTCTTGTATGTTGTGTTGTGAGTGTATTGTGACAATGTACACTATGTCTATGTCAACATTTCAGTCATTTTCATTCTCTTCTGTCTTGTATGTTGTGTTGTGAGTGTATTGTGACAATGTACACTATGTCTATGTCAACATTTCAGTCATTTTCATTCTCTTCTGTCTTGTATGTTGTGTTGTGAGTGTATTGTGACAATGTACACTATGTCTATGTCAACATTTCAGTCATTTTCATTCTCTTCTGTCTTGTATGTTGTGTTGTGAGTGTATTGTGACAATGTACACTATGTCTATGTCAACATTTCAGTCATTTTCATTCTCTTCTGTCTTGTATGTTGTGTTGTGAGTGTATTGTGACAATGTACACTATGTCTATGTCAACATTTCAGTCATTTTCATTCTCTTCTGTCTTGTATGTTGTGTTGTGAGTGTATTGTGACAATGTACACTATGTCTATGTCAACATTTCAGTCATTTTCATTCTCTTCTGTCTTGTATGTTGTGTTGTGAGTGTATTGTGACAATGTACACTATGTCTATGTCAACATTTCCGTCATTTTCATCCTCTTCTGTCTTGTATGTTGTGTTGTGAGTGTATTGTGACAATGTACACTATGTCTATGTCAACATTTCAGTCATTTTCATTCTCTTCTGTCTTGTATGTTGTGTTGTGAGTGTATTGTGACAATGTACACTATGTCTATGTCAACATTTCAGTCATTTTCATTCTCTTCTGTCTTGTATGTTGTGTTGTGAGTGTATTGTGACAATGTACACTATGTCTATGTCAACATTTCAGTCATTTTCATTCTCTTCTGTCTTGTATGTTGTGTTGTGAGTGTATTGTGACAATGTACACTATGTCTATGTCAACATTTCAGTCATTTTCATTCTCTTCTGTCTTGTATGTTGTGTTGTGAGTGTATTGTGACAATGTACAATATGTCTATGTCAACATTTCAGTCATTTTCATTCTCTTCTGTCTTGTATGTTGTGTTGTGAGTGTATTGTGACAATGTACATTATGTCTATGTCAACATTTCAGTCATTTTCATTCTCTTCTGTCTTGTATGTTGTGTTGTGAGTGTATTGTGACAATGTACACTATGTCTATCGTAACATTTCAGTCATTTTCATTCTCTTCTGTCTTGTATGTTGCGTTGTGAGTGTATTGTGACAATGTACACTATGTCTATGTCAACATTTCAGTCATTTTCATCCTCTTCTGTCTTGTATGTTGTGTTGTGAGTGTACTGTGACCACCTGGATCACGTAAGCCATACCACTCAGTCGAGGAGAACATGTATAGGTGTTGAGCGAGAGAGAGAGAGAGAGAGAGAGAGAGAGAGAGAGAGAGAGAGAGAGAGAGAGAGAGAGAGAGAGAGAGAGAGAGAGAGAGAGAGAGAGAGAGAGAGCCCCCACTTGTGCCCAGGTGAGGGACGGGGTTGGCGTGCGTGTGTGGATGGTACGAGATCCTTACATTAAAGTTGATATCCCTGTCCCACCCGACACTGGTGGGTGTACGAGGTGGTTTAATCCGTGTTGTGAATAACATTGCCAATTGGTGCTGACCTCCCGTGACCTCCCATTGTTACACCAACTGGCAGTTAGCCAGCTTTGTGGAAGTCTTGTGTCACCATCACTTTGTGCGTGAAATTTGTCAGAGAAAGTCGTTTAGGAAGCACCAATGATCCTGATAATATCTGTCTTGTGTTTGTGAAGTTACAAAGTGTTTTTAAAGTGACGGTAAAGTTGAGCAGAATGTTGCTGTATCATCAGACTGGCTCACATGATGATGTTTGATGTCAACTTTGACACTTGTGACACTCCAGCACGACTGTAGCAAGGGACATGTATTCTCTTTACTGGTCATGTATACCCCCGTAGCTGGTGATGTATACCACCGTAGCTGGTGATGTATAATATCGTAGCTGGTGATGTATAATATCGTAGCTGGTGATGTATACCCCCGTAGCTGGTGATGTATACTCCCGTAGCTGGTGATGTATACCATCGTAGCTGGTGATGTATAACATCGTAGCTGGTCATGTATACCCCCGTAGCTGGTGATGTATACTCCCGTAGCTGGTGATGTATACCCCCGTAGCTGGTGATGTATACCATCGTAGCTGGTGATGTATACCATCGTAGCTGGTGATGTATACACCCGTAGCTGGTGATGTATACTCCCGTAGCTGGTGATGTATACCATCGTAGCTGGTGATGTATACCATCGTAGCTGGTGATGTATACCCTCGTAGCTGGTGATGTATATCACCGTAGCTGGTGATGTATACCACCATAGCTGGTGATGTATACCCCCGTAGCTGGTGATGTATACTCCCGTAGCTGGTGATGTATACCATCGTAGCTGGTGATGTATAACATCGTAGCTGGTGATGTATACCACCGTAGCTGGTGATGTATACCCCCGTAGCTGTTGATGTATACTCCCGTAGCTGGTGATGTATACCATCGTAGCTGGTGATGTATAACATCGTAGCTGGTGATGTATACCACCGTAGCCGGTGATGTATACCCCCGTAGCTGGTGATGTATACCATCGTAGCTGGTGATGTATACCCCCGTAGCTGGTGATGTATACCACCGTAGCTGGTGATGTATGCCATCGTAGCCGGTGATGTATACCATCGTAGCTGGTGATGTATACCATCGAAGCTGGTGATGTATACCCCCGTAGCTGGTGATGTATACCATCGTAGCTGGTGATGTATACCATCGTAGCTGGTGATGTATACCATCGTAGCTGGTGATGTATACCATCGTAGCTGGTGATGTATAACATCGTAGCTGGTGATGTATAACATCGTAGCTGGTGATGTATAACATCGTAGCTGGTCATGTATACCCCCGTAGCTGGTGATGTATACTCCCGTAGCTGGTGATGTATACCCCCGTAGCTGGTGATGTATACCCCCGTAGCTGGTGATGTATACTCCCGTAGCTGGTGATGTATACCCCCGTAGCTGGTGATGTATACCATCGTAGATGGTGATGTATAATATCGTAGCTGGTGATGTATACCATCGTAACTGGTGATGTATACTATCGTAGCTGGTGATGTATACCATCGTAACTGGTGATGTATACCACTGTAGCTGGTGATGTATACCCCGTAGCTGGTGATGTATACTCTAGTAGTTGTTGATATATACACTCCCTTACATGGTGATGTATACTTCCTTAGCTGATGATGTATACTCCCTCAGCTGGTGATGTATACTCCCTTAGCTGGTGATGTATACTCCCTCAACTGGTGATATATACTCCTTCAGCGGGTGAAGTAAACTCCCTTAGCTGGTGATGTATACTCCCTTAGCTTGTGACGTATGAGCTGGTGTCGTATACTCCTTTAGCTGATAGCTTTTACTTCTCTGGCTGGTGTACTCCGTTAGCTGGTGACGTGTACTGCGTTAGCTGGTGACGTGTACTGCGTTAGCTGAAGAATGCACTCTCCATTTGTGACCAGCTCAGACGCCACAAGCCTGTGTTCTACCACTGACCAAGCGAAACACGAGCCAAGTTGGACTGAGTTTAAGGAAGGAATATTTGGGATTTCACCTCAAGGGAGATCACATCGACCTCGCTTGTACAAGAACTGAGACAGGCACAAAGAAAGGCTCTGAGGATTAGCCAGCGAGGTATGTGATGAAGATGTGGTGTTGAAGATCATGGTCTGGGAGGCAGACCAGGGGCGTCCACAGATTCTTAGATGGCTGGAGACATCCCCGTGAGCGTCGCCAGAAGAAATTATAGTCCTGGAGGAAATAGATGTAAAGGGGGAAGAAAGAAAAAGGACACTGCGCCACGTCTGTTGCAGAGGAAATTACGACTGTCTTAGACTTACGCCTCAGATAAACTTGACTGATAAGGTTAAGGAGGCTGGAGAAGGGACGACCATCACTATGGTGGTCGCTCCCTTCGTATGAAAGTCGTAGGATAAGAAATTAGAAGAGACATTTGAGAGGGTGTCTCATAACACCATCCAAACACAAAGCACGCTGAACCATGGTTCTTGACCCTGGCTTCTTGAGCCGAGACCAACACGTGAAGGTGACCGGGTGTACAGGCCAGAAGACCATCACCTGGTGTACAGGCCAGCAGAAAACCATCACCCGGTGTAGGGGTCAGTAGAAGACCGTCACCCGGTGTAGAGGACAGTAGAAGACCGTCACCCGGTGTAGAGGCCAGTAGATGACCATCACCCGGTGTAGGGGTCAGTAGAAGACCGTCACCCGGTGTAGAGGACAGTAGAAGACCATCACCCGGTGTAGAGGACAGTAGAAGACCGTCACCCGGTGTAGAGGACAGTAGAAGACCATCACCCGGTGTAGAGGACAGTAGAAGACCGTCACCCGGCGTAGAGGACAGTAGAAGACCATCACCCGGTGTAGAGGACAGTAGAAGACCGTCACCCGGTGTAGAGGCCAGAAGAAGACCATCACCCGGTGTAGAGGCCAGTAGAAGACCGTCACCCGGTGTAGAGGCCAGTAGAAGACCATCACCCGGTGTAGAGGCCAGTAGAAGACCATCACCCAGTGTAGAGGCCAGTAGAAGACCGTCACCCGGTGTAGAGGCCAGAAGAAGACCGTCACCCGGTGTAGAGGTCAGTAGAAGACCGTCACCAGGTGTAGAAACCAGTAGAAGACCGTCACCCGATGTAGAGCTCAGTAGAAGACCGTCACCCGGTGTAGAGACCAGTAGAAGATCGTCATCCGGTGTAGAGACCAGTAGAAGACCGTCACCCAGTGTAGAGGTCAGTAGAAGACCGTCACCGAGTGTAGGGGTCAGTAGAAGACCGTCACCCGGTGTAGAGGACAGTAGAAGACCATCACCCGGTGTAGAGGACAGTAGAAGACCATCACCCGGTGTAAAGACCATTAGAAGACCATCACCCAGTGTAGAGGACAGTAGAAGACCATTACCCGGATGTGACGACTATGGGAAGACAGACCACGGAAAAAGGAACCCTAAACCGCTGCCTGGAAAGAGCGGGAGACAAACTCTTCTTCTAATGTGGAGAAAATCGTGTAGCGAGGAACTACCTGTAGGAGTCCTTCCCTTATAGCGTTCAACCTCTTCCTCCTGAACAGTCACAGGCGGGGTCACAGGTGAGGACAGAGGAGGTCCGGTGTGTCAACTGGGGGGGAGTAAATCACTTCGCGAGGGACTGCCTCTCCCTCGGTGACCATACTCACGTAGCGAAGGTGGTAAGGAAAGACCAGTCAATAAATAGCCAAGAGCTACCACCTGCAGGAGTTAAGGAGGAAGAGTTGCCTCCACAAGACTCCGGGTCCGTAGTCATGGTGCTGGCTGGAGAGTGTGAGAGAGAGGGGCAAGAACCATGGACGTAGGAGGCGCGTCAGTCACTGACACAGACGTCAGTACAGCCACGAGTGACCAGGAGCCATGACAGGAAGACCAGAAGTGGGCCTAAGTAGAGATGGATTACCCGTGAGAGGCAGGACTGGGTAGTATGTCACCCCAGAGGCTGGGTCATCACACACGTATGGCAGGAGAGGTGGCACTGCTCGTGGCACTGTTCGTGGCACTGCTCTCTGAACAAAACATCTGAGCATCAGAGCCAAAGTAGTTTGAAACTTCGTGTCGTAAACTCGGACACATCAGGGAGGGAAGACAGTGCGGGTGTTAACTATGTTATCCCATCTGTGTACAGGAGGGAGCCAGCTGCTGCTGCTGCAGACGTACCCCATCTGTGTACAGGAGGGAGCCAGCTGCAGCTGCTGCAGACGTACCCCATCTGTGTACAGGAGGGAGCCAGCCGCTGCTGCAGACGTACCCCATCTGTGTACAGGAGGGAGCCAGCTGCTGCTGCAGACGTACCCCATCTGTGTACAGGAGGGAGCCAGCCGCTGCTGCAGACGTACCCCATCTTTGTACAGGAGGGAGCCAGCTGCTGCTGCTGCAGACATACCCCATCTGTGTACAGGAGGGAGCCAGCTGCTGCTGCAGACGTACCCCATCTGTGTACAGGAGGGAGCCAGCTGCTGCTGCAGACGTACCCCATCTGTGTACAGGAGGGAGCCAGCCGCTGCTGCAGACGTACCCCATCTGTGTACAGGAGGGAGCCAGCTGCTGCTGCTAAAGACGTACCCCATCTGTGTACAGGAGGGAGCCAGCTGCAGCTGCAGACGGAACAGGAGATGGGAACGAATGACTAAAGATGCGATCGATAGGATGAGGGAAGGACACGTTTGTAGAGGATGGTAGGGAAGGATGGGCGTCCAGGATCCAAGTACATACTGTTTACTTCGAAGACAAGGTTGGTCCTGTGCTACCTACGTGAACTTGGGATCCAGTGACGATACACTGCTACATGAATGAGGATTCCATTACAATAGACTTCATGCCTCTACGAGACGAGAGGGAGTGGTAATTCCACAAGAAACGGCCGAAGAACTATCGAGTGAAAGAGGATCTAGTGCAAATGCATAGCTCATAAGCAACACAGAGTCCAAATGTTCGCGTTCAGAAACTATTAAGAATACGTAGATCATATCTGACTCTGTTAGGCAAACGAGGCAGAACTGAGTAGGAGGATCAACAAGAAAGAAATATTCCCAGACATTTTGACCTGGAGAGAAACCCATTACCATAACCTTACTTCCTTGCCACTGGCGTCCTTATCAGATATCAGTTACGTCCCCATCAGGAGACAGAGACAGACACTAAATCTCAGTAGCGTGAGGGCCTGTCCGACCCTTGAGCTCTGCAGATAACATAACCATTATGACCGGTGGATGACATAACCATTATGACCGGTGGATGACATAACCATTATGACCGGTGGATGACATAACCATTATGACCGGTGGATGACATAAGAGGGATCAGACATGACGTCCTCACATCTCAGAAAGTTAATAAGCCAGTGGCAGATGACCACTACCTCCTACCCAGCATTATCAACAGCTGCGGAGGAGGAGATATCCTCTCGAGCCCTGACCTAAACTTAAGGTTGACCTAAAGTTAAGGTATCACTTCATATCGCTGCCAGAGGGTAGGCGGGAGCACAGGGTATTCACAAAGTCCCTGAGGGACACCGGCATCTGACCCTTCCATCTGGAGTGAGGGATGTGCCAGCGTCACCTAGGTACTTTTGGGCCCCACAGGTCGGGTCGGGTATGTGTACAGAGATGATGCTCTGGTGATGGGAAGAGACTGGACGGGAAACATGGCGCACCCAGAGGATGTGACGCATAGACTACAAATTACGAAGCTCTGCTTGAAACTTCATATATGTTGCTTCTTCAGTTAGTCATCTGGGACACATGACCTCTGTCTGAGGCAAGGATCACACCTCAGGGACACATGACCTCTGTCTGAGGCAAGAATCACACCTCAGGGACACATGACCTCTGACTGAGGCAAGAATCACACCTCAGGGACACATGACCTCTGTCTGAGGCAAGAATCACACCTCAGGGACACATGACCTCTGACTGAGGCAAGAATCACACCTCAGGGACACATGACCTCTGACTGAGGCAAGAATCACACCTCAGGGACACATGACCTCTGTCTGAGGCAAGAATCACACCTCAGGGACACATGACCTCTGACTGAGGCAAGAATCACACCTCAGGGACACATGACCTCTGTCTGAGGCAAGGATCACACCTCAGGGACACATGACCTCTGTCTGAGGCAAGGATCACACCTCAGGGACACATGACCTCTGACTGAGGCAAGAATCACACCTCAGGGACACATGACCTCTGTCTGAGGCAAGAATCACACCTCAGGGACACATGACCTCTGACTGAGGCAAGAATCACACCTCAGGGACACATGACCTCTGACTGAGGCAAGAATCACACCTCAGGGACACATGACCTCTGACTGAGGCAAGAATCACACCTCAGGGACACATGACCTCTGTCTGAGGCAAGAATCACACCTCAGGGACACATGACCTCTGACTGAGGCAAGAATCACACCTCAGGGACACATGACCTGTCTAAGGTTTTTGTTGCAGACACTGGTGGTGCGTTGGTCATTTTATGACTGAACAAACACGTCTGGATAGGGAAGTGTACCATCCATACAGGGTTCATAGGTGAACTTTAACACTATACGTTCTCCCAAGACTTGCTGCAGACGCTGCAGAAGTTACGTATTACGCACCACAACGTAAATGACATCCACAGACCTACAGTATATGGAAGAACGTAAATCTTCATCTTGGAGGACTTGTATTTTCCACGTCACACATGAGATGAAATGAATGTTGGCCTGAGGGGATCGTCCATAGATATTCCTTCAGATCTGGGCTTCTGAACAGTGCTTTCTCAGTGCATCCCTCGAGAGGTTTCTCCATAATGAGAGGGAGGGGAGAATGTCAGGGGCTGCTACTGCTGGGTTGTTACGAACATGCCTGTGGTACATTTCATGCTGAGAATTGGGAAATATTCATTTTTATTTATTTTGCTTTGTCGCTGTCTCCCGCGTTAGCGAGGTAGCGCAAGGAAACAGACGAAAGAATGGCCCAACCCGCCCACATACACATGTATATACATACACGTCCACACACGCAAATATACATACCTATACATATCAATGTACACATATATATATACACACAGACATATACATATATACACATGTACATAATTGATACTGTCTGCCTTTATTTGTTCCCATCGCCACCCCGCCACACATGGAATAACAACCCCCTCCCCCTCATGTGTGCGAGGTAGCGCTAGGAAAAGACACCAAAGGCCTCATTCGTTCACACTCAGTCTCTAGCTGTCATGTAATAATGCATCGAAACCACAGCTCCCTTTCCACATCCAGGCCCCACACAACTTTCCATGGTTTACCCCAGACGCTTCACATGCCCTGGTTCAATCCATTGACAGCACGTCGACCCCGGTATACCACATCGTTCCAATTCACTCTATTCCTTGCACGCCTTTCACCCTCCTGCATGTTCAGGCCCCGATTACTCAAAATCTTTTTCACTCCATCTTTCCACCTAAAATTTGGTCTCCCACTTCTCCTCGTTCCCTCCACCTCTGACACATATATCCTCTTGGTCAATCTTTCCTCACTCATTCTCTCCATGTGACCAAACCATTTCAAAACACCCTCTTCTGCTCTCTCAACCACACTCTTTTTATTTCCACACATCTCTGTTACCCTTACATTACTTACTCGATCAAACCACCTCACACCACATATTGTCCTCACACCTCTCATTTCCAGCACTTCCACCCTCCTGCGCACAACTCTATCCATAGCCCACGCCTCGCAACCATACAACATTGTTGGAACCACTATTCCTTCAAACATACCCATTTTTGCTTTCCGAGATAATGTTCTCGACTTCCAAACATTCTTCAATGCTCAATTGGGAAATATTTTGAGAAATTCATCACTAGAGTATATAGTATATCTAACTGGGATATATATGGGGTTATTATAGCATTCATCTGTTTCGTTATGATGTATGTGTGAGTAGTGTCTTGAGAAACCATGGAACGTAAAGTTTGATTAAGCTTGTGGGGTTCCACAATGTCATATATGTAGTAGCGGCATGGTGAGCACTTTCCTCTGTGATAGGCCTGAAATGGTTCTGGTCAACAGCTGCTTAAGTTGTAGGTATGAGGGAGTTATTTTGCTCTTTAAAAATTTTGTTGCGTCTCCAAAAAGCAACTGATTCATCACCAAGGATGGTATTCATCTTCTGCAGATACTCATCATTATTCAGGAGCACATCAACCGCTGACCTGTCTGCACGACAGACAATCAAATCTTCCTTATTTCTGAGATGATTTACTGGCTATTGAACTGTTCGTGTAACTAGTTTGCTTTCCTTATGACTCCTTTGCTTAGTGCCCTTGGCATCAAGTCGATCCTGAAGACTGGTAATGATTATTACCTTTCAATCCTTTTCTCATCTTAAAAGTCATTCATATATCGATTCTATCTCGACTACCTTATCTAGTATACCTTATACTGTTTGGACATAACCGTAAAGGATTGAGTTTCGAACCGCTTTTTGCTGGTCGGTTGATTCATTGTTAGATAAACTGACGTAAGCATCCAATTTACCTTCGGGAAGTACAAGTATTCCATTGTAGAGGCTAGGGAAAACTATGCTTCCCTAAGATGAATCTGATGCTTTCGTTAGTTTTTGTAAACGTGAACTAACTGACCTTACCTTCTCGTATTTCAATTTCTGAAAAAAAAAAAGGAACAGAAGAAGGAGTCAAGCGGGGAGTGTTCATTTTCAGTTTCTAAAAAAAGAAAACAAAAGAAGGAGTCAAGCAGGGAGTGCTCATCCTCCTAGAAGGCTCATGCTGGGGTGTCTAAATGTGTGTGGATGTAACCAAGATGAGAAGAAAGGAGAGATAGGTAGTATGTTTGAGGAAAGAAACCTAGATGTTTTGGCTTTGATTGAAACGAAGCTCAAGGGTAAAGAGGAAGAATGGTTTGGAAATGTCTTATGAGAAAAGTCACGGGTTGGTGAGAGGACAAGAGCTAAAAAAGGAGTAGCACTACTTCTGAAGCAGGAGTTGTGGGAGTGTGTGATAAAGTGTAAGTAAATTCTAGATTGATGTGGGTAAAGCTGAAAGTGAACGGCGATAGATGGGTGATTATTGGTGTTTATGCACCTGGGCATGAGAAGAAAGATAATGAGAGGTAAGTATTTTGGGAGCAGCTGAGTGAGTGTGTCAGCAGTCTTGGTGCACGAGACCGAGTATTAGTAATGGGTGATTTAAATGCGAAGGTAAGTAACGAGGCAGCTAAGGTATAATTGGTGCGCATGGGGTATTCACTTTTATGAATGGAAATGGTGAAAAGCTTGTGGAGTTGTGTACTGAAAAAAGACTGATGATTGGGAATACCTGGTTTAAAAAGAGAGATATACATAAGTATACGTATGTGAGTATGAGAGATGGTCAAAGGGCATTATTAGATTACGTATTAATTGATAGGTGTGTGAAAGAGAGGCTTTTGGATGTAAATGTGCGGAGAGGGGCAGCTAGTGGGATGTCTGATCACTATCTTGTGGAGACGGGGGCGAAGATTTGTAGAGGTTCTCGAAAAAAGAGGAAACAAAGTTGGGTAGAAGAAAGTTGTGAGGGTAAGTGAACTTGGAAAGGAGACTTGTGTGAAGATATACCACGTGAGATTTAGTGTAGAATGACAAAAGGTGAGAGCAAATGAAGTGAGGGGAGTGGGTGAGGAATGGGAGGTATTTAGGGAAGCAGTGATGGCATATGCAAAAGATGCATGTAGCATGAGAAAGGTGGGGGGGAGTGGGCAAATTAGAGAGGGTAGTGAGTGCTGGAATGAAGAAGTAAAGTTGCCAGTGGAAGAGATAAGCGCAAATGATTGGGAGATGTATAAGAGAAAGCAGCAGGAGGTCAAGAGGAAGGTGCAGGGCTTGAAAAAGAGGGCAAATAGGAGTTGGGGTGAGTCAGTATCATTAAACTTGGGATGAGTCAGTATCAGTAAAGTTTACGGAGAATAAAAAACTGTTAAGGAAAGAGGTGAATAATGTGCGAAAGACATGAGAGAGAATGGAGACATCGGTGAAGGGGGCAAAAGTGGAAGTAATAACAGATAGTGATGAAGTGAGGAGATGGAGTGAGTATTTTGAAGGACTGTTGAATGTGTTTGATGACAGCGTGGCAGCTGTAGGGTGTTTTGGTTAGGGTGGTATGCGAAGTTGGGGTTGTGATGGAGATGAATGCAAGCGTCTTGAAGAAAGGGGTGAGCATGATGGGGATAAGAAGCTTGGGAAGTGAGTCAATTCTTCGCCGGTGATTCAGCACTGGTGGCTGATTCGAGTGAGAAACTGCAGAAATTAGTGACTAAGTTGGAGTGTGTGAAAAGAGAAAGTTGAGAGTAAATGTGAATAAAAGAGTGAATGTGAATAAAAGCAAGGTTGTTAGGTTCATCAAGGCTGAGGGACAAGGTAGTTGGGATGTATGTTTCAACGGAGAAAAATTAGAGGAGTTGAAGTGTTTCAGATATCTGGGGAGTGTAAGTGCTAGTAAATGGAACCATGGAATTGGAAATGAGTCATAAGGTGTGGGAGGGGGCGAAGGTTCTGGAAGCGATGAAGAATGCTTCGTTGGCATTCCATTATACCCTACGCGGTCATCATGGTGTTGAAGGCCGACACAGTATTTCGGAGATGTCGGTTACATGTGGAATAAACCAAGTAGCGAAGAAGAAAGATAGAGAGAATCAAGAAGATCCTTCCAGGACGTCACGTGTCTGTGATAAGCACCTCATAAGCCAGGACAATGAGGAAGTTGTAGGCTGTGTATATGACGGCCCCTCACAGCATGATAGTGAAGCAGTGCATACGGTACTCCACACAGGGCTTGTTCTAAAGGACTGCTTGCTGAGGGGCCGCATGAGGAACGTACGGAGGAAGTACCAGGTGGATGACCTGCTTAGACAGAGAGGGAGGGAGGTGGGTAACGTGAGAGATGAGAATGGTTAGGGATGTCGGGCACCGGGCCGCTGGTGGGGACGAGAGAGAGAGAGAGAGAGAGAGAGAGAGAGAGAGAGAGAGAGAGAGAGAGAGAGAGAGAGAGAGAGAGAGAGAGAGAGAGAGAGAGAGAGCAGAGGATAAGGATGAGCAAAACACTGACAGTGATGAGACATTGAATGAGGAATCGGTGAATGAAGAGACGATAGATGAGAGTCACGCGAGTTTCGGCTTCACTAGGGTGAGACAGGGAGTCGTTTGGCGGACAATGAAGCTTCGACAGATGCTCGACTCCTGAGAGAGAGACACACACGTAAATACCATCTGAGGTCATCCTCCAGCGTTTATCCCTTCGCGCGGAGGACACACACCACTGGAAGCAGATATCTACACGACTCTGGCTTGAGATTAGCGTAATAAAGGTGTCATCAAATGATCGTACACGGGTCATAACATGCGATACCATTGTTACATGAAGGCCAGGGCGACTAATGGGTAGTATCCCCATAAGTTATGTAAAACTGTCTCACAGCGGAACCAGCGGATCAAAACAAGGAACGAGGAACGTCTCACGAGACTATCAGTAGGGTTGACGTGTACCCACACGGCGTCTGTCTCCTCCCAAGCCTTCCCTCCCTCCAGCCCAGCAGGTGGCGGCGGTGTTAAGAGTGGAATACCATACATATTCTGACCCCCTAATCCTCCCTGTTCATGAAGGGTTCCTCGCCCTCCAGTGATCTAATTCGAGTCCTTTCCCGGCCACGGGTGAGGGAGGGAGGTCACGGTCGTGATCACTCGCTGGACCCCCCTGGGAAATTCACCCTTTGTCACGGGTGCGTCTACGGTACAGGGACGCCGTCTCGGGTTCATGATCATGGCTCACCAGATCCCAGCAGAGCCTAGTGTTCCAGCCAAGTCCACTGGCGGTGCAGCAAGCGAGCAACAGTCACGGTGTGCTCCAGGGGCGCCTTCCTCAACCTTTCCCAAGCGTAGGTAGACGAAGGAAGGCTGCGTTCCCACAGCCTATCCTACCATGTACCAAATCCTCGGCTGGGAAGATGTGCAACGAGGAGCGAAAACAGGATTCGTCTGAGGTTTGAGGAAAAGATCGTAGAAGGTGGAAGTCATGTTCTACCACAGAGATTTAATCTGATTTGTACCGGTAACGCTGGCAACTTGATGGTGCACCCCCATATCCTGTGAGCGGTAGCGCAAAAGGATTACAGGGGTCACAAAGGGTCTTAATCAGACCCCAGTGGGTTCATAATAGATATATCAGTACATACATTACATAGTTTCATATGGTTAAGTTTTACCGACTCGATGCAAAAAAAGTGGATACAAACTTCAAATTTCAGGTTATCTTGTTATTAACAATAAGATGTGAGATTTCTTGCAGGGTTTGTTTAGATCTATCCCTAAAAGGCTCTATTATTTCACATTCTAAAGACATAGTGTTCTAGTCTGTGTCCAAATCTTTGGCCACAAACTTTACAATCCACATCATTAACATCTCCAGTTAGGCCAAAGCGCCAACAGTACCTATAGCCTAGCCTTAACCTAGCAGTGACAACATCATGTAATCTATTGATCTTATTACTTCCTCCATATACATGTTTTACTTTACACATTTCACTGTGATGGAAAAAGTTTCTACTTGTGCTTATCTGGACTCGTTTTCGTGCTTCAAAGAGGTCATTCATTTCCTTTCTAATTACAGTTTTGAGGCTTCTAACTGACAACTCAATGTTGTCTTCAACATCACTTTTACTCTGTGCAAATCTGGCTACAGCATCAGCTTCGTCATGCTCATGGAGGCCTGTATCCACAACTAATACTGAACCTTGTATTTCCGCTGCACCACCTGGGACTTGGCAGAGCACCCGGGCTGGCCATCTGAGTGACCAGCTGCCGTCGCTGCCACCCAACCCACTCACTCCCCCACCAGCCCAACCCGTCCATCTTCATGACGCGTGGCATGAAGAGGACGCTCTGAACCACGTCTGGCTCACACATCCCCCTCACATGACTCACACAACAACATTGGACCTTGTACCTTCCCCATCCCAGTGGAGGTGGAGGACCTGATGTACTGGCGCCGCAGATGGAAGACGTCAACAAGAAGAGAAAGAAATCAACTCGACTCGTGAGTCGCTAAACTCTGTGCCACAACCCCGACCTGAGCGATGGGAAGTTGCTGCTGTGTGAGCTGCTGGGAAATACTACATGGGAAGTTGCTGCTGTGTGAGCTGCTGGGAAATACTATATGGGAAGTTGCTGCTGCTGTGTGAGCTGCTACATCAGGACGATAAGAGAAGGAAGCAGAGTGAGCGAGTCTCGGGTCGAACTCAAGTCCAAGAGAGACTGCAGAGAGATCATACATGAGACGTGTATTGACTATGAGGATATAAGTGAAGCAAGTGTAGATATGGTCCCGTGTCACCAGGGTATGGAGGAAAGCTGCCGGAATCGCTCGCACAGCCATGGAAGCTAACGGTAGACCAACTCATGGAGGATGTGTGTATACGTACGTGCAAGGTCGAGCGTCCCTCATGAGGAAGTCGGAAATGGATCTTTATACCGAACTGGCTGAGCCGAACCAAGTTTACGAACGTCAGAGGAGAGACGAATGACTGTGTGTGTGTGAATGTGTGTGTGTGTGTGTGTGTGTGTGTGTGTGTGTGTGTGTGTGTGTGTGTGTGTGTGTGAAAACCTAACCACACGAATGACAGATGACAGCAGCGACGACAGGCGTTGATTACCAGCGATGATTATGGACTTGTGAGTGATGTTTGGACGAGTCAAGTGATGTGTGTCTACCCGGCTGGAGAGATGGAACAGACTGATATAGAAACAGTATAGATCTTACGGTTAGAATTAGAAACAAAGAGAACAAGAATATATGATGCTCTTATTGTAAGCGTGGCTGCTGGTCAGGGAAGACGCATGTAAAGAGTGGGACCTTCTTGAACTGCCTTGGCCACGGGCAGCTGTGACCAGAGACGGGCGGGTGTGGAGCATTCTCGATTGTCAAGGGATTATGAAGGAGTTCAAGGAGCAGCAGACCAGCAGGTCCTTTTCCCAGGCTATTGGTGATCTTGGAAGATGCCAGAGACTCACCGATTAGTGTGGTGAGAGTAGGAGGACACACACAGATGTCTCAGAGTGAAAAACCGACGACCTGTCTCTATGACTAAGGAGGCGCAAGTAATGTAAGTCGTGGGGGACTTGAAGTAACATACTTATCAAGTCTGTCCTTCAACGTATCTGTGGCATTGCTTCCATCCATTCTACCTCGAAATCATCCCAGGTATTAACTTTCTCGTTGACGAACACAAAGATACTTCGCATTCATTCGAGCTATATCGTTTACCCCATGAGATTGCGACCATCCCTTACGAGTGAGATCAGACGAATCTAACCTTCCGTAGCTTGGTGAAATAAAGATTATCCAGGACCCTTATCCTTCTCTCTCTTGTAATCGAATCAAATCCAAATCGTCCAGTTGGATCTCATAGGATTTGTCTCTCAGTCCCGGGTATCATTTCGGTAGGTGGACGCTCTGCTTCCTCCATCACGTCTATATGTCCTTCATTCAAGTAGGTTGACCAAACCAGAACTCAGTACTTAAGATGTGGACGAACAAGGACTTAGTGTCATGCTACATAAGTCAGTGGTGGAGAGGACTTAGTGTCACGCTACATAAGTCAGTGGTGGAGAGGACTTAGTGTCATGCTACATAAGTCAGTGGTGGAGAGGACTTAGTGTCACGCTACATAAGTCAGTGGTGGAGAGGACTTAGTGTCACGCTACATAAGTCAGTGGTGGAGAGGACTTAGTGTCACGCTACATAAGTCAGAGGTGGAGAGGACTTAGTGTCACGCTACATAAGTCAGTGGTGGAGAGGACTTAGTGTCACGCTACATAAGTCAGTGGTGGAGAGGACTTAGTGTCACGCTACATACGTCAGTGGTGGAGAGGACTTAGTGTCACGCTACATAAGTCAGAGGTGGAGAGGACTTAGTGACACGCTACATAAGTCAGTGGTGGAGAGGACTTAGTGTCACGCTACATAAGTCAGAGGTGGAGAGGACTTAGTGTCACGCTACATAAGTCAGTGGTGGAGAGGACTTCGTCTCACGCTACATAAGTCAGTGGTGGAGAGGACTTCGTCCCACGCTACGTAGGGGTGTAGAGCATAGCAGTAAAGCGGGAGAGACACGACTCTTGGCTATACCCGGCCAGACAGACATCACATTTCCTGTGCATCACAATGGCTCCTCCTCGGCTGTGGTTCACTGTGTGGCTCCTGGTTGGCTGTGGCTCACTGTGACTAATCCTGGACCTGCCTCACTTTGATCCCTCGCCACCGGTCCCTTCATGTCGTCCCACTGCAATATTCCTTCCCTCCACTCCCTCCCTCCCTCCCTCACCTAGACCCTGTGTTACGCCCTGACCCGATCTTTTATATTCTCTTGCCCCTCCACCTTCCCTCCCCCACCAGTGGTGGTGTTTCACTTGTCCCTCCACCTTCCCTCCCGCACCAGTGATGGTGTTTCACTTGCCCCTCCACCTTCCCTCCCGCACCAGTGATGGTGTTTCACTGCCCCTCCACCTGGCCTGGTGTGATGCAATGTTCCTCTTGCCCTATCACCCCAGCCTCCCTTGCCCCTACGTACCCTTGCCCCTCTCTCTGCTTGATTCCTCGTGCCCCGCCTCGCACTTCTTGCCTGTTGCATGGAAGGTGGAAAAAATGAGAGAAACATTCTCCGTACCAGTGAGGGAGGCGAAGAAAATGTGAGTTATTGTGAGGGACGGATCCCTCCTCATATATATCTATAAGGCCCACTGAATGTTGTTCCGTGCGCTGCACACAGCACCTGTGGCTAGAAAGGACCACACCGAGATCTGGATCCTCCTCCGTGACTTAACCAAACCCCTCACCCAGACTTAGGCGTTTATTAAAGGAGATCCCGATAGCCCTTGATGGAAGTAACAATCATATCGTCCTTAGAAACAACGGTTTACGTAACCTCCTGAAACTACAACAACGCACGAAGGTAAACACGACTGTTGGATCTCCTATAACGTGAGGTTCCAGCGACGACGACACCTAACCCACCCTGACCCATCGGATGATACCTTCCTGCAACACACAGGGCCAACACTCGACCCCTCTGACCCAGTGTCTCGGTCTGGGGAAGATACGCCCTGACCCACCAAGGCGATGAAGGTGAGGGAAGCCTTCAGTTATCAAGGAGAGGGAGGGCAAAACAAGGAACGAGGAACGTCTCACGAGACTATCAGTAGGGTTGACGTGTACCCACACGGCGTCTGTCTCCTCCCAAGCCTTCCCTCCCTCCAGCCCAGCAGGTGGCGGCGGTGTTAAGAGTGGAATACCATACATATTCTGACCCCCTAATCCTCCCTGTTCATGAAGGGTTCCTCGCCCTCCAGTGATCTAATTCGAGTCCTTTCCCGGCCACGGGTGAGGGAGGGAGGTCACGGTCGTGATCACTCGCTGGACCCCCCTGGGAAATTCACCCTTTGTCACGGGTGCGTCTACGGTACAGGGACGCCGTCTCGGGTTCATGATCATGGCTCACCAGATCCCAGCAGAGCCTAGTGTTCCAGCCAAGTCCACTGGCGGTGCAGCAAGCGAGCAACAGTCACGGTGTGCTCCAGGGGCGCCTTCCTCAACCTTTCCCAAGCGTAGGTAGACGAAGGAAGGCTGCGTTCCCACAGCCTATCCTACCATGTACCAAATCCTCGGCTGGGAAGATGTGCAACGAGGAGCGAAAACAGGATTCGTCTGAGGTTTGAGGAAAAGATCGTAGAAGGTGGAAGTCATGTTCTACCACAGAGATTTAATCTGATTTGTACCGGTAACGCTGGCAACTTGATGGTGCACCCCCATATCCTGTGAGCGGTAGCGCAAAAGGATTACAGGGGTCACAAAGGGTCTTAATCAGACCCCAGTGGGTTCATAATAGATATATCAGTACATACATTACATAGTTTCATATGGTTAAGTTTTACCGACTCGATGCAAAAAAAGTGGATACAAACTTCAAATTTCAGGTTATCTTGTTATTAACAATAAGATGTGAGATTTCTTGCAGGGTTTGTTTAGATCTATCCCTAAAAGGCTCTATTATTTCACATTCTAAAGACATAGTGTTCTAGTCTGTGTCCAAATCTTTGGCCACAAACTTTACAATCCACATCATTAACATCTCCAGTTAGGCCAAAGCGCCAACAGTACCTATAGCCTAGCCTTAACCTAGCAGTGACAACATCATGTAATCTATTGATCTTATTACTTCCTCCATATACATGTTTTACTTTACACATTTCACTGTGATGGAAAAAGTTTCTACTTGTGCTTATCTGGACTCGTTTTCGTGCTTCAAAGAGGTCATTCATTTCCTTTCTAATTACAGTTTTGAGGCTTCTAACTGACAACTCAATGTTGTCTTCAACATCACTTTTACTCTGTGCAAATCTGGCTACAGCATCAGCTTCGTCATGCTCATGGAGGCCTGTATCCACAACTAATACTGAACCTTGTATTTCCGCTGCACCACCTGGGACTTGGCAGAGCACCCGGGCTGGCCATCTGAGTGACCAGCTGCCGTCGCTGCCACCCAACCCACTCACTCCCCCACCAGCCCAACCCGTCCATCTTCATGACGCGTGGCATGAAGAGGACGCTCTGAACCACGTCTGGCTCACACATCCCCCTCACATGACTCACACAACAACATTGGACCTTGTACCTCCCCATCCCAGTGGAGGTGGAGGACCTGGTGTACTGGCGCCGCAGATGGAAGACGTCAACAAGAAGAGAAAGAAATCAACTCGACTCGTGAGTCGCTAAACTCTGTGCCACAACCCCGACCTGAGCGATGGGAAGTTGCTGCTGTGTGAGCTGCTGGGAAATACTACATGGGAAGTTGCTGCTGTGAGCTGCTGGGAAATACTACATGGGAAGTTGCTGCTGTGTGAGCTGCTGGGAAATACTATATGGGAAGTTGCTGCTGCTGTGTGAGCTGCTACATCAGGACGATAAGAGAAGGAAGCAGAGTGAGCGAGTCTCGGGTCGAACTCAAGTCCAAGAGAGACTGCAGAGAGATCATACATGAGACGTGTATTGACTATGAGGATATAAGTGAAGCAAGTGTAGATATGGTCCCGTGTCACCAGGGTATGGAGGAAAGCTGCCGGAATCGCTCGCACAGCCATGGAAGCTAACGGTAGACCAACTCATGGAGGATGTGTGTATACGTACGTGCAAGGTCGAGCGTCCCTCATGAGGAAGTCGGAAATGGATCTTTATACCGAACTGGCTGAGCCGAACCAAGTTTACGAACGTCAGAGGAGAGACGAATGACTGTGTGTGTGTGTGTGTGTGTGTGTGTGTGAGTGTGAAAACCTAACCACACGAATGACAGATGACAGCAGCGACGACAGGCGTTGATTACCAGCGATGATTATGGACTTGTGAGTGATGTTTGGACGAGTCAAGTGATGTGTGTCTACCCGGCTGGAGAGATGGAACAGACTGATATAGAAACAGTATAGATCTTACGGTTAGAACTAGAAACAAAGAGAACAAGAATATATGATGCACTTATTGTAAGTGTGGCTGCTGGTCAGGGAAGACGTATGTAAACAGTGGAACCTTCTTGAACTGCCTTGGCCACGGGTAACTGTGACCAGAGACGGGCGGGTGTGGAGCATTCTCGATTGTCAAGGGATTATGAAGGAGTTCAAGGAGCAGCAGACCAGCAGGTCCTTTTCCCAGGCTATTGGTGATCTTGGAAGATGCCAGAGACTCACCGATTAGTGTGGTGGGAGTAGGGGGACACACACACAGATGTCTCAGAGTGAAAAACCGACGACCTGTCTCTATGACTAAGGAGGCGCAAGTAATGTAAGTCGTGGGGGACTTGAAGTAACATACTTATCAAGTCTGTCCTTCAACGTATCTGTGGCATTGCTTTCATCCATTCTATCTCGAAATCATCCCACGTATTAACTTTCTCGTTGAGGAACACAAAGATACTTCGCATTCATTCGAGCTATATCGTTTACCCCATGAGATTGCGACCATCCCTTACGAGTGAGATCAGACGAATCTAACCTTCCGTAGCTTGGTGAAATAAAGATTATCCAGGACCCTTATCCTTCTCTCTCTTGTAATCGAATCAAATCCAAATCGTCCAGTTGGATCTCATAGGATTTGTCTCTCAGTCCCGGGTATCATTTCGGTAGGTGGACGCTCTGCTTCCTCCATCACGTCTATATGTCCTTCATTCAAGTAGGTTGACCAAACCAGAACTCAGTACTTAAGATGTGGACGAACAAGGAAGAACTTAGAGTCACGCTACATAAGTCAGTGGTGGAGAGGACTTAGTGTCACGCTACATAAGTCAGGGGAGGTGTGGAAGGGGGGAGGACTTAGAGTCCTACATAAGTCCAGGGTGGAGAGACTTAGAGTCACGCTACATAAGTCAGTGGTGGAGAGGACTTAGTGTCACGCTACATAAGTCAGTGGTGGAGAGGACTTAGTGTCACGCTACATAAGTCAGTGGTGGAGAGGACTTAGTGTCATGCTACATAAGTCAGTGGTGGAGAGGACTTAGTGTCACGCTACATAAGTCAGTGGTGGAGAGGACTTAGTGTCACGCTACATAAGTCAGTGGTGGAGAGGACTTCGTCTCACGCTACATAAGTCAGTGGTGGAGAGGACTTAGTTTCACGCTACATAAGTCAGTGGTGGAGAGGACTTAGTGCCACGCTACATAAGTCAGTGGTGGAGAGGACTTAGTGTCACGCTACATAAGTCAGTGGTGGAGAGGACTTTGTGTCACGCTACATAAGTCAGTGGTGGAGAGGACTTAGTGTCACGCTACATAAGTCAGTGGTGGAGAGGACTTAGTGTCACGCTACATAAGTCAGTGGTGGAGAGGACTTAGTGTCACGCTACATAAGTCAGTGGTGGAGAGGACTTATTGTCACGCTACATAAGTCAGTGGTGGAGAGGACTTACTGCCACGCTACATAAGTCAGTGGTGGAGAGGACTTAGTGTCACGCTACATAAGTCAGAGGTGGAGAGGACTTAGTGCCACGCTACATAAGTCAGTGGTGGAGAGGACTTCGTCCCACGCTACATAAGTCAGTGGTGGAGAGGACTTAGTGTCACGCTACATAAGTCAGTGGTGGAGAGGACTTCGTCCCACGCTACATAAGTCAGTGGTGGAGAGGACTTCGTCCCACGCTACGTAGGGGTGTAGAGCATAGCAGTAAAGCGGGAGAGACACGACTCCTGGCTATACCAGGCCAGACAGACATCACATTTCCTGTGCATCACAATGGCTCCTCCTCGGCTGTGGTTCACTGTGTGGCTCCTGGTTGGCTGTGTGGCTCCTGGTTGGCTGTGGTTCACTGTGACTAATCCTGGACCTGCCTCACTTTGATCCCTCGCCACCGGTCCCTTCATGTCGTCCCACTGCAATATTCCTTCCCTCCACTCCCTCCCTCCCTCACCTAGACCCTGTGTTACGCCCTGACCCGATCTTTTATATTCTCTTGCCCCTCCACCTTCCCTCCCCCACCAGTGGTGGTGTTTCACTTGTCCCTCCACCTTCCCTCCCGCACCAGTGATGGTGTTTCACTTGCCCCTCCACCTTCCCTCCCGCACCAGTGATGGTGTTTCACTGCCCCTCCACCTGGCCTGGTGTGATGCAATGTTCCTCTTGCCCTATCACCCCAGCCTCCCTTGCCCCTACGTACCCTTGCCCCTCTCTCTGCTTGATTCCTCGTGCCCCGCCTCGCACTTCTTGCCTGTTGCATGGAAGGTGGAAAAATGAGAGAAACATTCTCCGTACCAGTGAGGGAGGCGAAGAAAATGTGAGTTATTGTGAGGGACGGATCCCTCCTCATATATATCTATAAGGCCCACTGAATGTTGTTCTGTGCGCTGCACACAGCACCTGTGGCTAGAAAGGACCCACACCGAGATCTGGATCCTCCTCCGTGACTTAACCAAACCCCTCACCCAGACTTAGGCGTTTATTAAAGGAGATCCCGATAGCCCTTGATGGAGTAACAATCATATCGTCCTTAGAAACAACGGTTTACGTAACCTCCTGAAACTACAGCAACGCACGAAGGTAAACACGACTGTTGGATCTCCTATAACGTGAGGTTCCAGCGACGACGACACCTAACCCACCCTGACCCATCGGATGATACCTTCCTGCAACACACAGGGCCAACACTCGACCCCTCTGACCCAGTGTCTCGGTCTGGGGAAGATACGCATGACCCACCAAGGCGATGAAGGTGAGGGAAGCCTTCAGTTATCAAGGAGAGGGAGGGAGGAAGGGAGGCTTTCACTCATGTACCAGAAGTGGGAGAGAGGATGGCTTGAACTTATCCACGAGACAGTGGGAATGGCACGTGAGATGAGGAGGGGCCAAGTTTATCATAGTGCTATTGAGGTAACAGATGAGGTGCTGATCCAACAGCAGCAGGCGATGTAATGAAGGCTTCCACTACCGTAGCAGTGGAGGGAGGGAGAGATGCCCCGGTTGATCTACCAGAGAAGGTCTGATGAAGGCTTCCTCATTTCCAGCAGGGGGACGGGACGCCGTCCGGCGCAGCTGGGCCACCTCCACAACAGGTGCCACTTGCCCAGTGGAAGGGCGGGAGGTAATGGCAGTAGGAGGGAAGGCAGGACTCACCTGGATGGTGGGAGAGAGAATGGGCGAGGAGCATCCCGAGTGAGGGCGGGAGGTGGAGCGCTTGGACGCCACGGAGCTGGAGGACTTGTAGGACCTGGCGATGTCAGTCAGTTGACGGATCTGGTCATCCGAGAAGTCCGGGTGACGGAAGGGCAGGTTGCGCTTGCTGCCGGCCACACCATGGGTGACGCGAGAGGGAGAGAGAGAGACAGACTTATTAACCAAACTGTATCATCATCACAACAACAAACTACATGATACGGTTCAACACAAACACACTGATAAGAAAATGTATTCCCAACAAAGGACAAAGTCACATATGTATACATATTCCTGAAAATGAATATGTAAAAAGTAGATATACATATATATCTGAGAAACCATGACTGTTTTACTGACACACACATGACTGTATCAGGTGTGTAGACCTGACTTCCAGGGCCAGGTGCTCCGTCTCAGCTGAAGACTGTACCTGACTGCGACATTTTAAGGTTCATGCCCGCTCAGGGACACTGAAACGTCTTTGGAGAAACAGGAGAGAATTGTTATACGAGAAAAAGAAAATGAAAATGAGAGGGAAAAAAAGTATATAATACACGGTCGATTTTCCTGGTGGGGGATCTTGAAACTGTATATCAAGCCATAGAAACAGTTCGTATAAATACATACAGATAAATGTCGTCTGACTGGAGGATATCTATTTACCAACCATGATTTCTGAATCGCACATCGGTGAAGACAATCATGTATGAGGCCTACAGAACACAGCTGAGCCACGACCATACCACATGAGCCACTGACTCATATTTCGCGATGAGTCTGCATGACCCTGGGCTGGGGTCTGCCTGGAGGCTTGACCTGTCGCTCATGAGGGAGACACAACTGAGCAGTTTATGCTACACTGAGCAGTTTATGCTACACTGAGCAGTTTATGCTACACTGAGCAATTTATGCTACACTGAGCAATTTATGCTACACTGAGCAATTTATGCTACACTGAGCAGTTTATGCTACACTGAGCAGTTTATGCTACACTGTGTGTGGTGTAGTCTGAGGCACAACAGAGTTTTTTTATTAGTGAAAATTCGCCAGATCTAATTGCCTAATTGGCCTCTTGTCTGTGACCGTCCTTTGCCACAGGTCAGGTGTGTGTGCCCGGAGTGTCATTACTGGCACAGGTCAGGTGTGTGTGCCCGGGGTGTCATTACTGGCACAGGTCAGGTGTGTGTGCCCGAGGTGTCATTACTGGCACAGGTCAGGTGTGTGTGCCCGGAGTGTCATTACTGGCACAGGTCAGGTGTGTGTGCCCGGGGTGTCATTACTGGCACAGGTCAGGTGTGTGTGCCCGGAGTGTCATTACTGGCACAGGTCAGGTGTGTGTGCCCGGGGTGTCATTACTGGCACAGGTCAGGTGTGTGTGCCCGGAGTGTCATTACTGGCACAGGTCAGGTGTGTGTGCCCGGAGTGTCATTACTGGCACAGGTCAGGTGTGTGTGCCCGGAGTGTCATTACTGGCACAGGTCAGGTGTGTGTGCCCGGGGTGTCATTACTGGCACAGGTCAGGTGTGTGTGCCCGGAGTGTCATTACTGGCACAGGTCAGGTGTGTGTGCCCGGGGTGTTATTATTGGCACAGGTCAGGTGTGTCATTACTGATATAGTTGGATGTGTGTGTGTGTGTGCCGGGGTGTTTGTATTGGCATAGGTCAGGTGTGCCATTACTGATATAGCTGGATGTGTGTGTGTGTGTGTGCCCTGGGTGCCAATACTGGCACATGTAGGCCCATGAGCGACTGTGAGTATATGGGACACTGATGTGTATGCATGTAAATAGGTGTCGCATGTACTTACTCATAATGTTCGCTGGTGTCATGTGCGCATGATGCAGAATCAGTTGTGGTAAGTACAGAACAAGAACTATTTATATGTGATACATCTGAAACCAATAACTTAGTCCTCGCCCTCTGAAAAACCATAACTTAATGAGCGAGTTGTGGCCCAAAACCACAACGGAAGAGATAACAATTTGATATAACCCAGCAGAGAAATTATACTAATAATGTGAGAATAATGTAATTAATCAGTTATTTGTGGTCTCAGATCTGATTATCTTAGCCCAACATATGTACATATACACACAGAGAGAGAGAGAGAGAGAGAGAGAGAGAGAGAGAGAGAGAGAGAGAGAGAGAGAGAGAGAGAGAGAGAGAGAGAGAGAGATGAAATGTAAAATCGTCACTTCATTCTCTTGCAGGGTAATAGCTGAAACTTTTAATCTCTCTGAGAGAAGTGATAACGTTATCTCGGTGGTAGTGGCAGGAGAGCGGGTGATCTTAAGCGTACTGTGCCAGTGGCAGAGATCATGTCTTGATGGTAAGCACCTTCAGCATGATGATGCCCCAGCAGCTAGGATTACATTTGGGAAATGTCTTAGAACGACGAGTCGCACATAGATCTTAACCGTAAGTGTGGTGTCTCAGCATAATGCCCTAGCTGAGGCTCGCAGCACAATGTCCCAGCTGAGACTCTCAGCATAATGCCCGAACTGAGGCTCTAAGCATAATGCCCTAGGGGAGGCTCTTAGCATAATGCCCTAGCTGAGGCTCTTAGCATAATGCCCTAGTCGGGGTTTCCACACAGTGTCACTGTGGAGGATCACCTCGTCATAAATTCCCAGGAGAGAAAAGACAACATAAGTAACACAATGAGCGTATACTAAAGTAAACTAACCAGAACTTTTAGATACTAGGTTAACTTTACATACGTATTTATAGTAATAAAGTAGACTTCTACCCAGTCGAAAGTTGACAGATCAAGTTGGCGGGACAATGATCTCCATTTACTTCCCCTACAAGGGATTGCATTTCATTCCTTGAAGATATTATTACTGATACATCTTACTTTGGTCTTCTAGTTTCTACTGCGTTAATTACCCTCAAGATATACCCAGTGAGGAGGCCAGGAGCCCGCCTGCAACATCGTCCCCTAACACCTGGAAATGTTACTGTGTTGCCAGGGAGTATGGCGTCACAAGTATTGTTCCGCGGCCGCAGTACGCATTCTCCCCCGTGTGCCGGGGAAGACCATCAACATTTTCCCCGTTCACAAAAGACATGTAGCTCTCTCTTGCCCTTCCCAGGAAGAAACAGGAAGTTTACAAATTCTGCCAACTCTCGATTGTATGACTGGACTGTTTTTGAGGCCATGTTGTCAACAAAAGGATGTAAAAAACATTTCCACTAGCGAGAAGTAGAAGGGTGAGTGTGACCGTGAATTACAATGGCTGACAACCTGGCTTTACTCAGTCTGATTTGTGATCTTATTAGAGGACGATGGCGGCCGGTTTCACCTGACGACGAGCAGGAGGTCTCTAGAGGACGGGAAATACCTGTTGCTGCTGCTCACCTCATGCGGCTGGCAGCCGACACACACACACACACACACACACACACACACACAACTCGTCTCCCGCACGAGCGGCTGGACAGAGACTCAATCATGTCTTGTTATTGTCTTTATCTTGTTATGCAAGTGCGACGCTGGCGGACGTAAGGCAGAAGTTAAGGAAATTTTTGCTGACGTAAAAGATTCACATCAAGAGTAAGGTAGAGAGTTGAACGGTAATTAAGTAAATGGTTTTATAAGTTTTCAGATGAAATCAGTGGCCAAAACTTCTTCAAGAATAAGTTGTATTAACACATTTGATAATATTTATGGTCTGCAACTTCATGTAGAGTCGAGCAAAATTGGTCATTTAAGCTTAATAAGATATTTTCTACTTACAGTTCGTGTATCTTAATAATTACTGAAACATCCTAGACTTTCGGTACACTATAAAAAAGTATCATACCACATTTGTGTTTAATGATATGGCACTACCGACGAAGGATTTTGAGAAATGTCTCACTGAATCGGCTTCCCTGCTCGCGATATTTCTTATCAATTACCAATATACATATTATGTTCATTCAGATTTCGATGGAAATAACCATGAAGTGTCTGGCTGCTATAATCAATAAGGAATTTGTCGCACATTAACCTTCATCAATCCTGATAATCTCTGGGGTTCTAAGTATCTCAATCATTCCCGAGACATCGACCAGTCCTGCAGAACATTAATATTTTGATTGCTCATTATTAACTCACTTCAGAATTTGAGCAGTTTCCATCGTGTTTGTCTACCCCTTCCTGTGTCTCACCGTCTTCATATTCCATATTTATGTCTGCGGATTCTCTCACCGTTTCAGCTCTCTCTCTCTCTCTCTCTCTCTCTCTCTCTCTCTCTCTCTCTCTCTCTCTCTCTCTCTCTCTCTCTCTCATGAGCACAGGCGTGTCCCCTCTAGTGTTTCTATACGACTGTGGAGGTGGATCATCTGTTGGGTATACCCGAGGAAGTTGGTCTTGGCGAAGCCAAGTCTGAGCAGCTCCCACTCTCTTGGAATCTATATTCGCACTGTGAATGTCACATCTTTTGGCACGTAAGGCATGATGAAATGCCTTCAAATTGTCTGTTAAAGACACCCAAATCCTTCTTTAAGTAAGTTATCATTATTATTATCATATTATCACCATCATTTTCAATGCTATTGCTATTCTTATTATTTCTGGCTCTTCTGTGTGAGCTCATAACATCTTCCCTCACTGGCGACAGTGTTCGCTGGACGTACAGTTTGGTGCGTTGTTGTTCTCAGTACTTTCAAACACTGAAGAATTTCATTCAAGTCTGACGTTTGATACAACACACCAACACCCTTGTTGGTGTAGATCTGTCAAGTGACCGTAGTTTTACCCTGGTAGAGTCAGCGACCCCTACGGCAAGTTCACGAACCACAACACACTGACACACCGGGCCAGGATAGTGATATACTAGCAAGCTTGAAGTCTACCACCTCACAGGAGAATATGAGTTAATTAATATGATATAACCGCTGGCAGAGCCCCCCACTCTGCCCTGGTGAGGACCCCAGGCATATAATTTCGACTCTTAAGAATCCTTGAGTTAAGAACCTCATTCAAGACATTATGAGGAAACACGGGTCACGTAAGCCTTCGTTCTATTATGTTAGCTGAGACGGCACGGGCAAGAGGAGGCTATAATCCCTCCCTCCCATTATCGCTGCCCGCAGTCGGCGCTCGACCCACTGCGCTCGACCCCAGGAGAAGGGCTGTGAAGGCGCCAGGGGTTGGCAACGCTGACCGCTACACCACGGAGCTCCCTAACTGTCTTGAATAATGTTGACTGTGTTCAGCTGCGTCGGGAGGATACCTCCGCGCAACACGGACGGACTTAAGCATCTTCAGCCCACAAAATACATCGACTGGTCGATGACCATGACGTCAGAAGACCTCCTTCGGTTCGTCCGTCAAGTTTTCGTGTGTGAACCTCCCGGAGAATACTTGGCCTTACCCTTTTCAGAAATAACTCAAGCATGAAATAAAGATGAAAGTTAATCAATCGATATGAAAACTCGCTCGTCGCCCTTACCAGCCCTGGCAACGACCGCACGACCTTACAACCTCAGATGCAAGTGTCTACAACCCCAGATGCAGGTGTCTACAACCCCAGATGCAGGTGTCTACAACCCCAGATGCAGGTGTCTACAACCCCAGATGCAGGTGTCTACAACCCCAGATGCAAGTGTTGTGTCACGATGAAGAGCTGTAGCTTCTCACAGGATGTTGTCCATATCCTGAACTCACACGAATCATAACCATTTTGAGAAGATTACGGCATGAATTCTGGAAGGTTGCAGAGTGTCTCCAGCTTCGACTTTGGAAGGCTTTTCTGTCTTAAGCTTCAATTTTGGAAGGTTTCTCTGTCTTAAGCTTCAACTTTGGAAGGCTTTTCTGTCTCAAGCTTCAACTTAGGAAGGCTTTTCTGTCTTAAGCTTCAACTTTGGAAGGCTTTTTCTGTCTTAAGGTTCAACTTTGGAAAGCTTTTCTGCCTTAAGCTTTACTTACATCTGGAAGGCTGTATTGTCTCCAGCTGCAACCAGGGAAAGCTTTAGTAGTAGCCCCAGCTTCAACTCTGGAAAGCTGCACAGTGTCTTCCCAGCTTCAAACATTAACAACACATAAATATTCTTAGGTGAATTTTAAAGTTCCAGGAACACCTTTGTTTTCCAGTTTCCAGTTGAGAGTCCACAAGGCGACCTGGGCCTTCAGGATGGACAGAAAACTCTTCCATGACGCAGGGTCGAACACTGACTGGCCTTTGAGTTGATTTCCACAACATGGCCTCAAGGCTGATCTCTTAGAATAATCCTGAATTCTGATTTCGATGATAGGTGTTCTTGGTTGCCAGTTTGACTGCCTCACAACTGCTATAACAAGGCTATGCATCACAGGTATTTAATTCCTAGCACGCCTAAGGTAAATGCGTACCTAGCGAAGAGCTTATGGGTGTGTGTGTTGTGTGTGCTACTGTCTGTTTGTAATAACCTATTTGCGTTGTGTGTGTGTGTGTGTGTGTGTGTGTGTGTGTAGGAGGAAAGAGGGGGGGGGGGGGGGTGTTTACTCACGTTCAGGCCCCATTTCTCAAACACTCTCAATCATACATCTTAAATGTATGTTGCCTACATGAACAGTGTAGGGTCATTTCTTCCCATTCATCCACCGCTCTTAGGACCAGATATATACTACCTCTCTCAACAACTTTATTACTTAGTATGTTATGTCCTCCGTCTACATTATCAATCTATTCTTAAAAGATACTGAGTAGATCACTCCTTACTCTTCTCTCTTCCAAGGTAGGCAGGACATCAAGTGATCATCGCGTGTCTGGCCACCTCACACATCCCGCGCGTCCATCACTGTGTTTTTCGACTTTGAAGTATGCCATTGTCCTCACTCGGGCCAAGATAGTACTTGCCTTCGACATTATAAGTCGACTGTATATCTAAGTTTCATAATCTGTAGAAGGATTCCTGCCTCCGTAACACACAGCCAGTGAATTCCTGCCTCCGTAACACACAGCCAGTGAATGTCTGGGATTAATGTATCCTTATGTACGAGAGGGAGTCGAGCTCAGAGCTGGATCCATGCCTGGTGTCAAGCGATTTGATCCCTCTTTAGTGTCTGTTTGAGCTACAGTGACCAAGTACACTCTCAGTGGTATCTATGTGTGAGATCGCCAGAGAGTGACGTTCATGTGTGATCAGCAGTTAACTTATGTGCGAGATTAATGATTGGTGATCGTTAGATGACTAATCGATGATTGATTGGTGGTACTGGTCGGTTTTAGGACGATTAATTGGCCATCCATAATCGTCGATGCTTTTCGCGTATTCTTGCATACCGCCGCCCGAGTCATATTTCCTGTGTGTCATGAACTATACAGTTCATTATGTTTGACTGTCAATAATCCATGCACAGTTCCGGTGTACTTTGCTTACCCATCGCACATTTGGATGGTGAGAATGGGAGGGACCTCGTCCTAATTCTGTTGGTAGCAAAGTAGTTTCCTTTACTCTTTTACAAAGAGGACTGCTGTCTGTTACATCCTTGGAGTTGCTTTGTTAAGTTCATCCAAACCCGGCTGGAAGCTCCGTTCGAAGCTTTTAATTGGCCACTTGTAAACACACAGAGGAACACAGGAAAGCCGAGGAAGAAGCTGACACGGAGCACATACACACACACACACACGCACTCACACACACACACACGGTAACGGAAGCAAGAACTCGCTTCCCACGATTTCCCAAGTTGTGGCGGACCATCAGCATGTGCAAACACGTCGTAACTTCGATGCGCTGAGTTTCAGGTGAGCAAAGAGAAGATCTAGCAACGTGCAGTCGAGGAAGTAACGGCAAATGGGTTACTTACGTACGTTGACGTCTTGTGGAGTTGCGGATCTCAAATATAACAGCCACTATTTTTTGTGCAAGTTAGGAATCTTGCTGAATCGGTGTGCCGCTCACTCACCACTGGTCCTCCAGGCTGTTGGGAAGATGATGTCTGCATTGAAGAGCCGAGGCCTTGGGTCGCATGACTTGCGTGAAGGCAGAGAGGCCCGTGCAACTGTAAGGCACGATATTTTCTTTGCGTTAACCTCCTTTCATTTGGTCCCTGACGTTACACCTGAGAGTTGCTGGGGGCGGCCGTGAAGCAGACGACGCAGGAGAGAGCGACTCGATGCAGAGGTTCGTGCACTTCCAGTTGCTTCCCTGAAGAAGCTGAGGCTGCCTTCGGGAGCAGATAGCCGCCTCAACTGCTGACGACGGGTCTAGTGTCGTCAAGGTAAGAGGACTCGAGGGATAACACGCAGAGATGACGGCGGAGGACGATGAGACACACGGAGGTAACGGTGACGTGGGTGATGAGAACCTGAGTGAAGTTCAGGGTAACTTACGGAGGGACGACGAAGTCGTTGGAGGAAACATCAGGTGGTGTCGCAAAAACAGCTGATGGTGTAACTAGTTTTTGGTTTGTCGTCCATACCCTCCAGCTCAGTGTGCGTGGCGTCGTTAATTTAGAAAAATGTTTGTTCGAAGATCACAAGCTGGTGAGGTACATTCACACAGGATATGCTGTTTGTGTTGAAGAAAAGCGGAAAACATTAGCAAAGTTGGACTTAGACAAGATAGGGTCTTCGTACATGCCGCAGAGTGTCGTCAACAAGATGTTCATAGACCAAATGACACGTATAGGATTTTTTCTTCTTTTGCTCCTGGATGACGAGTTGGGAGCATCCAGGATCTACTGTCGTGTTCGAAACCAGCCCACGAACTCACAGTTGCAATCCTGCTGCTGGAGAGTTCCATGGCGAGTGAGTTAAATCTATGACAGTACTCACTAAAGATCCTAGAATAACCTTAGTTGCCCTACTCCAGTACGTGGAGAAGCGGGAGGAAGCTGTCCTCAACAACACTGTCTTCTCTGCAGTATACATCTAGATCGTAGGTTCCAGTATCGTCTTAACGAGCAATGGAAGGTGGGTGTTAACAAGCACATCAGCAGATGGTGGTTGAGACATCAAAGGCGATGTCTGACGCGCAGGTGGGCAGCGCAGGTCAGCAAGAAGCAGATCTAAGATGGAAGTAACGACACAGATTCGACCACGTCGAAGACTATCATCGATCAGCTACGGAACGCGGCTGATACAGAGAGAGAGAGACTTCGCCAACGGCAACAGCCAACGAATATGGAAGGATGAAAGTCGAAGAAGACTTTCCCAACATACTGCATCAACAGTAGTAAAGATCTGTTTACATAACGGCAAAATGATTCACGCCAAGAGATAAAGACACTTGCCCAAGTGGCAGCAAGTGGGGGCTTTTCGTTCACACAGCCAAGTGTTGAGCGAACATTTTGTTGCTCTCGCTCTTTCGTAGATGAACTTTATACTGGGACTGAAGAGGGACGTAACTGATGCCATTATATTCCCGCAGTGTAACGAGATTCATTATTTATGTTAACTGCCAATGAGATAAAGATTTATGTACGTCAGGTGTAAGGAAAGGCTTCTGTCCGTAGGCCACACACACACACACACACAAAATGCAAGAATAAATTCGCTTTCCTTATATCCTTCTTGTCTCTTTTTCTCGAGGCACATTAGATACGAAATTACGGTACGATATTTACTGGACTAGTACGGTATGAAGTATATTAACAGCGGTACGGCATTACGGGACTGTATCGTACCTAGCTAGTACGGTATGAAGTATATTACGAGGTACGGTATGGGATTACGGTACGATATTTCTCACCTAATTCGAACTACGGTGGAAAGTATCGTACCGTACCGTACTGCCAGCTGTGGCTGTAGGGACAAACTCTGATTCTGATAGGTTGTGTATGACATCTAGAGACTTAATGTATGCAGAAGAGGCCATTGTTCACTTGACGCTACCTTGCAAAGATGGGCAAGGCAAACTGGCGTTACAGAGGTGATATCGAAATTTAAAGAAACTGAAAGATGATTGTAACTGTCCTCTTAACTATAATTTGGAAAATGAGAGGAATTATCATTTATAGAACTAAAGCTTTATCGTTGAAAAGGAATATCTTAATTTTTTCAGGGTTTAAGTAAAGCGTCAGCGTATAATTTTCAGCTTAAGAGTAAAAGCTGTTATCACGGAAGGTAAGCGTGAAGGCAGAGAACTTGTCAATGAAATACGCTGAAATTCAGTGAAATGGTAGTTTTTCAAATCTTTCGGTCTCACTTGGTGTTTGTCGTCACGTGTTTTCGTCGAGTCAGCAATCATGCGTCGATCATACGTAATGCATCGTTCGATCGACCACCACAGTATCGACACAACCTGGATATTGGCTTTCAACCACACGACGTCTCCTTCCCGCTTCTCAGGCGTCGACACACTTCCTAAATGTCAGTCTTGATTTATCGACCCACCTTCCCAGTCGTCGACCTTCCACCAAGGTATCGACATACGACCCAAGTGTCGAGCAAGTACACTTAGTGGTCCTACCATGGGGATGCAAGATCACCACTTGAGTGCCGACTCTACATGTCGACACCTCTCCCTTCTCCCCTCTGTCGACGTACCACATGTCGAGAGGGTCGATCCACTGCCCCCCAGGTGAATGTACATACCCTATGGGTGATACCTGTCACCTAAATGAACACACACACGTCTCAAAAGACGACCTGTCCATCATGACAGACATCCTACACCTAACTCATCATCGACATACCACTGCCGATCTAACGATCGACCCCCGAGGCATCGACCCAGCAACGAGACACAGACCAAGCGACACCTACCACCGGAATAACAAGTCATACAAGATGGACACATAACCAAACACACCTTCTCTCGGGACCGAACGCTTCGCAGATGTTTTAAGAGTGGCAGAGGACTAAGTGATCGCTGCTCATGGCATACTGAGAGATTCGTAAATAAAATACTTCTACGTTCATGTTTGCAGCAGACGCTCTTATATACTCTTTGGTGATGTCGTAATCTGTTGATATTCCACCGTAAAATATTGACAAACATACAAACAATAATCGCTTAGCTTTTAATGGTTGGAGTGTGGACAAGACAGACACACAGACGGGTCGGGAATATGACTGCGTCTCGCGAAGATTGTCCAGGTCACTAACTATACATGTAGAATGATGTCATTTGTCCTTCGATCTATTATGACAAGGTAAAGAAAACGGAATTTAAAGTTAGTATTTTTCTCGACCGCCAATTTGCATGTCCTGAGTTATAACCGGAGAAGAGGAACTGAATTGTGTGTCTCTGGCGCAATGGTAGTGATAAAAGGTTGGAATTAGAAAAATCTATTAATTACATATTATGTTGCAGTGGACTGCTATCTCACCAATTCTAAATGAACTTAACGCTGTCGTGTTGAATAACATATATGATATGATATATGATATATGATACTACGAAACGGCTGTAACAATTTTTTCCTTATATCAAATAGGAAAGACTGGGGGAAAAAAGTAGTTTTCACCCAATACATTTCGCCGAGCTCAGACACACTGGCAGTAAAGAGGATGGTCGCCATTACCCCATCCGTGCCAGACACCGCCACTAACAAAGTTATATATGAATCGCGTGATTTGCTCCACTGTTGTAGTTTTCAAATATCCGCGGACATCAAAGTAGTCGTACCAATTACCGGGCAGACTGTTTGTGTCGTGAATGAACCAGTGTAAAATCTAGCCCGTGCAATAATGTTCTTTAAATTGGAACCGCGTAATTTCCAATGCGGGGCTGGCAGACGTATGAGGACCATTAGACCACTCAAAAAAAAAAAACTGTGTTCATTCATGAGTTCCAGGAACTGATTTATAGACGGAATATTTATCGTTCAAGTTTCATGACGATGACGTTCTAATTACCGTCTTAACAACGACCATTCACATCTGTTTTCGCCGTTGGCCACGACGCCCTGATTGACACACTGGCGTTTCTCTTGTTTACACTTTTGAGTTCTCCCTCACTTGCCAGATGGACCTTGCGTGTGTCAGTGCGGGAATGAGTTCATTTTTCAGCGGACATGTTGATGATTATGCTTGTAACAGGCGCCAGGGAGGGATGGCGGGAAAAATGACAATTTTTTTCGCTTACTAATAAAGTGAGAGTTGAATGTCCCTCATACAAGCAACACACACAGCGAGGAAAGCCCCTCACACAGCTATAATGTCCCTCACAAACCTTACCTTTTCTACTTGTGTTCGTCTATTTGCACACCATGTAGGGTAGCCCCACACCGGGGAAACCCGTCCCATGAACAATCTTTACTTGTGACGAAATGTGGCCACAAAACATGATACTTACAGGAAACTTAGTTCAAAGGTTTCAAGAGTGTCGAATATTAAGTGCAAGATGGAGAGAGAGAGAGAGAGAGAGAGAGAGAGAGAGAGAGAGAGAGAGAGAGAGAGAGAGAGAGAGAGAGAGGTAAACCTAACCCAGGAAGAGGAAGCTGACAGCCACTGTAGTGTTGGTTTATTGCTCCTCCGTCACTCACCGTCTCGCCAACCAGGCTGTGGTACGCCACTGGATGGTGGCTACCGCCTCCCACTGCTACTGTATCCAGTCTGTTGTGCTACAGATACAGACCAACCGAAGTAATGGAACAGATTCTGTGATTCCAAACAGCGTATGATATATTCTAAGACACCTACCACACCTCCCACATATGGATGCAAATATATCATTCTCTATTTTCTAAAATGAATCAACATATTCCATGAATCACAAAGAGAATATGCCATACTTCAGAATCATCATGGATGAATAGGAGAATAGAAGGATTAATTCGCCAAAAGAAGAAAACATATTAGAAATACAAATCAACGGGAACCGATGAAAGTCACCAGGAATTTTTATCAAAATCCAAAGAGAGTGTAAGAAGGTCATTAGACAGAGTAAACACGACGAAGAAAAACAAATATCCTTCAAAGTTAAGAATAACCCTAAGTAAATCTTCAAAATATATAAGACAAAGGAAGACAGTAGAAGAAGGAATTGGACCATTACGACACGAACATTGACACTAACTACAGACGACAAGGAAATGGTTACCATACTAAATTATTCCATATTCACAATTGAAGAAACATCTCGAATACCGCAACTAATGAAAATGTTTCAAGGATCTGATGAAGAAGAGCTGAAGGTTAGAGAAATAAAGATCTCTGAAGTACTTAAATATAAAGATCTCTGAAGTACTTAAATACCTGGACCAGTTAAGTCTTAACAAACCCAAAGGCCCAGATAACTTAGCTCCAAGATTTAGAGAAGAGGTCATGAGACAACTTATATAACCCATAACAAAAATGTTCAACAAATCTCTATCGGATGTTCAGGTGCCAACTGACTGGAAACTAGCAAATGTTACTCCTGTATATACAAACGGAGACAAAAAATGTGCCTTGAACTACCACCCAATTAGCCATACGTCAGTGTTAGGTAAAATGATGGTAAAAATTAGAGATAAAATTGTCACGTTTCTAGAACACAAAATAATATCGGACAACCAACACAGTTTCCGCTATAGAAGATCCTGCTTGACGCATTTGCTGGAATTTCTTAATGTTATTCAGAATAACATGATGTTATTCTGAATGTAGTATATTTAGATTTCCATAAGGCTTTCGATAATTACCTCACAAGAGACTTTTACATAAACTTAAAGCACACGGAATCTTAGCGAGTGGTGTGCCACAGGGGTCGGTCCTAGGCCCAATTCTTTTCATAACATCCATTAATGACCTAGAACTCGGTCTCATATCTAAGATCTGGCGATACTAAACTAGGAGGTAGAGCTGTAAACAGGCGGGACTGCGAAATGACTCAAAGAGATCTTAACTTACTAGCAAAGTGGTCAGACAGATGGCAAATGAAGTTTAATGTAAACAAGTGTAAAGTTATGCACTTTGGAGACAAAATATACGTTACCACTACAGACTATTTGGAAACTCTTTAACTAAAATAAATGAAGAAAAGGACCTTGGACTTGTCACCAGCAACAATATGAGATACACTTGAGTGTCAAGCAGCAAGTAAAAAAGGTAAAAATAAAATAAGTAACCAAATGTTAAGTTTCATAGCCAAGAATATAGATTACAAGACACCAGAAACAATCCTCATAATTTATAATTCGCTAGTAAAACCACACCTTGAATATTCAGTCCAGTTTTGGTCTCCAAACTATAAGTAAGACGAGGAAAAAAATTAGAGCAAGTACAAAGACACGCGAAAAAAATGATCCCATCCTTTAGAAATCTGGCATACGAAGAGAGGCAAAAACGACTGGATCTCTTCTCCCTTAAAAAACGTAGACTTCGCTGCGACTTAATCCAAGTGTTCAAAATTCTGAACAAGTTCGATAAAGTAAACCACGAACATCTTTTCGAAATACAAGAAAATACGATCACCAGGACAAATGGAATAAAACTCAAAGCTAAATGATGTAGTACGGACGTGGGAAAATGCTTCTTTTCCTATAGGTGTGTTGAGCACTGGAATAAGTTACCGTCAGACGTAGTGAATGCTACAACTATCATTACCTTTAAAAGTCGTTTCGATAAATATTTTGTAAATTCAGGTATACTTTGTGAAAATCGACAAAAAATACACGTATAAACGACAGCGCTAACGGGGACAGTAGAAGGCTAATGTGGAGCAGCGGGGAGTATGTGATAGCTTCAAAAAGTACTGAGCCGAATTATATCTTTCAAGTTACATCATTCTTTTTTTCAGGCAACTCAGTCGTGGGTCAATCAGGCCTTCTGTTGTCTTTCTATCTTCTAGCAACTCGTGAACTCTAGCCACAAGATTATGAAATATCTTTGCAAAAATGTGCCAGGCCAGTGTGAAATATATATATATATATATATATATATATATATATATATATATATATATATATATATATATATATGAAAAATGTAAATGTTTAGGATGGTAGACTTCGCCATATAGCTGTTTCCTAAGCTTACATAGCCAAAACCAGGGTATGCGTTTTAACCACGTATCCTCAACACGTGAACGAAGTGTGAAAGATTTTTCGGTGGTTGGTCAAAACTCGACGTTAATGGCTTTTAATGACCCCCGGCAGCTGATAGGCCCAAAGCGCAAACAACCAGTCAGCCAGAGAGGCAACCTTTCGTAATATTATGAGTGGAAATTTCGTAGGATATTCGTAATGACGTTGTAGTGAGACCTACAATGAAATCAGAGGAAGGCGCTTTGTTAACACGAGCTATTCATCCCAACCCAAGAACCTTCGTATGGGACTATAAGCAGTCTCCAGGTGACGCTCCCACCTGGAGCAGAGTAAGGTGACTTCCTCAGATGCGAAATGGTATAGACGAGGCTATACTCCTTTCCGTCCGATGACGAATGGCGATGATAAACCCCGGGGAGGGTCACTCCCCGCTCGGGCCTTTACACAACTCGAGGCGGAGTCCGGTAGCACCAGAAACACGTAACAGTGACATATAACAACAAATTGTCCAAGGAGTGTATAGCAGAGCGATCCTCGTTATGAGGTAACTGCAGGTAGTGACAACGAAGCAATGCTTCAATTCATGATAACTGCTTCAGGTAACGTGCATGATGAAGGCCTCCGTGGTGTAGCGGTTAACGCTCCTGACTATGATATATTCACGAGCCGCCCAGGGTTGAGCGCATAGGTTCGAATCCTAGCTGCGGCAATCGGGCCACAGTCAACCCAACTGTTCATCTACTCTTAGGAGACTGGTCATTGCTAAATGAGTTACTGGCTCAAACTAGGGTATACATACATACATACAGCGTGAATTAGACCACCTTGATTAGGGCCTCAATTGCCCAAGGCGTCTCAGATAACATAAAAAGATGGGCGATAAACATCGAACAGGAATCCTTCAGGAAATCATACTGTTTCCTTGAGGTGTGTGTGTGTGTGTGTGTGTGTGTGTCGCGTCCTCAGCTTGGAGCACCCCTACGCTGCGCCCCTGGCTGCAGGAGGCCCCAGTAACCCCCATCGCATCATCACCTCCCCCGCTGGGGTGGTAACTGCCAGTCTTATGATCTATGGCAACCATTAGTCACCAGTCACACCGGGCGTGGGGAAGACCTCGAGCATGGCGGCGTCAGTACACAAACACACACACACACAAGACCGTATCTTCTTTTCTCAGCGCCACGCTCCTGGCGTCGACACATCAGGAGACTCATCATTACCGTCAGGAGGAGGTGGAGGGTCGTCGGGTGAGGGCGTCAGGTGGAGGTGGAGGTCTAATGAACACGGAGGGTCGTCGGGCGAGGGCGTCAGGTAGAGGTGGAGGTCTAATGAACACGGAGGGTCGTCGGGCGAGGGCGTCAGGTGGAGGTGGAGGTCTAATGAACACGGAGGGTCGTCGGGTGAGGGCGTCAGGTGGAGGTGGAGGTCTAATGAACACGGAGGGTCGTCGGGTGAGGGCGTCAGGTGGAGGTGGAGGTCTAATGAACACGGAGGGTCGTCGGGTGAGGGCGTCAGGTGGAGGTGGAGGTCTAATGAACACGGAGGGTCGTCGGGCGAGGGCGTCAGGTGGAGGTGGAGGTCTAATGAACACGGAGGGTCGTCGGGCGAGGGCGTCAGGCGGAGGCGTGTCACCAGCACCTTCCCTGCGGCAGGAGTGACCCACATAATGATGTAAAGTGAGACTGTCACATCCATCACCAGGTGAACCTTCCTCACTGTCTGGCCTGAGGCGCCCACCTCCTGCTGTGAAAGGGCAGGTGGTGGTGTGGCGGGGCAGGTGGTGGTGTGGCAGGGCAGGTGGTGATGCGGCAGGGCAAGTGGTGTGACAGGGTAGGTGCTGTGGCAGGGTAGGTGGTGGTGTGGCGGGGTAGGTGGTGGTGTGGTGGGGTAGGTGGTGGTGTGGCAGGGCAGGTGGTGGTGTGGCGAAGTAGGTGGTGGTGTGGCAGGGTAGGTGCTGTGGCAGGGTAGGTGCTGTGGCGGGGTAGGTGGTGGTGTGGCAGGGTAGGTGGTGGTGTAGCAGGGCAGTTGGTGGTGTGGCGGGGTAGGTGGTGGTGTGGCGGGTTAAGTGGTGGTGTGGCAGGGTAGGTGCTGTGGCGGGGTAGGTGGTGGTGTGGCGGGGTAGGTGGTGGTGTGGCAAGGTAGGTGGTGGTGTAGCAGGGCAGGTGGTGGTGTGGCGGGGTAGGTGGTGGTGTGGCGGGTTAAGTGGTGGTGTGGCAGGATAGCCAGTGGTGTGGTAGGGCAGATGGCGTGCTGCAGGGCAGGTAAGGTAAGGCAGCAAAGCAGGGTTCAAGAAGTGGAGGCATGAAGGAGGCAGCTCAGGACAGGTAAGGTGAGGCAGCAAAGCAGGGCTCAGGGAGTGGAGGCATGAGGGAGGCAGCTCAGGACAGGTGAGGCGAGGCAAGGCAGCGTGCCAGGGTATAGAGAGTCTACATACATGGCAAAGGCAGGCAACAGAAGGTCTGCTTGGCTAAAGAGGAAGAAAAAGTTATTTTAACGACAAGAAAATGTAATTCCACTCGGTAGTTTTTCATGCCATCACTGAATCCCCGCTACTGCACAGTAGCCTTCTAGTGTCCCCGTTACCGTTGTCGTTTATACGTTTATTTCTGGCGTTTTCTCAGAGTATTCCTGAATTTATAGAATATTTGTCTAAACGACTTTTGAAGTTAATGATACCTTTAGCATTCACTACGTCTGACGGTAACTTATTCCAGTGCTCAACACAACTGTAGGAAAAGAAGCTTTTTTTTTTTTCCCACGTCCGCACTACATCTCATAACTCTGGAGTTTTATTCCATATGTCCTGTTTACCTTATTTTCTTGTATTTCGAAAAGATGTTCGTGGTTTACTTTATCGAACTGGTTCAGAACTTTGAACACTTGGATTAAGTCGCCGCGAAGTCTACGTTTTTTAAGGGAGACGAGATCCAGTCGTTTTAGCCTCTCTTCATATACCAGATTTCTAAAGGATGGGATCATTTTTGTTGCGCGTCTTTGTACTTGCTCTAATTTTTTTCCTCGTCTTACTTAGTTTGGGGACCAAAACTGGACTGAATATTCAAGGTGTGGTCTTACTAGCGAATTATAAAGTGTGAGAATTGCTTCTGGTGTCGAAATCAATGAAACCTAATATTTGATTGCCTTTTTTACTTGCTGGTTGACACTGTTTAGTGTATTTCAAATTGTTGCTCATGACAAGTCCAAGGTCCTTTTCTTCATTTACTTTAGTTAGAGAGTTTCCGAATAGTTTGTAGTGGTAACGTATATTCTTGTCTCAAAAGTGCATAACTTTACAGCTATCTACTTTAAACTTCATTTGTCATCTGTCTGACCACGCTGCTAGTAAGTTAAGATCTCTTTGAGTCATATCGCAGTCCCGCCTGTTTACATCTCTACCTCATAATTTAGTATCGCCAGATCTTAGATATGAGACCGAGTTCTAGGTCATTAATGTATATTATGAAAAGAATTGGGCCTAGGACCGACCCCTGTGGCACACCACTCGTTACGTCTAGCCAATCCGAGGCTTCGCCGCTGCTTTCTTCTGGTAAGCCAGTCTCTGATCCATGTACAGAGTTCTTCACTGATTCCGTGTACTTTGAGTTTATGTAAAAGTCTCTTGTGAGGTACTTTATCGAAAGCCTTTTGGAAATCTAAATATACGACATCAGACGGTAATTTTTCGTCCCAGTTCTGATAAATAACATTACACAATTTCAGAAAATTCGTCAGGCAGAATATTGTGTTTTACAAACTTGACAATTTTATCTCGAAATTATTTTTTTCCATCGTTTTTCCCTTGCACTGACGTATGGCTAATTGGGTGGTAGTTCAAGGCACACTTTTTGTCTCCGTTTGTATATACAGGAGTAACATTTGCTAGTTTCCAGTCAGTTGGCACCTGAACATCCGATAGAGATTAGTTGAACATTTTTGTTATGGGTTATATAAGCTGTCTCATGACCTCTTCTATAAATCTTGGAGCTAAGTTATCTGGGCCGTTGGGTTTGTTAAGACTTAACTGGTCCAGGTATTTAAGTACTTCAGAGATCTTTATATTTAAGTACTTCAGAGATCTTTATATTAAAGTACTTCAGAGATCTTTATATTTAAGTACTTCAGAGATCTTTATATTTAAGTACTTCAGAGATCTTTATATTTAAGTACTTCAGAGATCTTTATATTTAAGTACTTCAGAGATCTTTATATTTAAGTACTTCAGAGATCTTTATATTTAAGTACTTCAGAGATCTTTATATTTAAGTACTTCAGAGATCTTTATATTTAAGTACTTCAGAGATCTTTATATTTAAGTACTTCAGAGATCTTTATATTTAAGTACTTCAGAGATCTTTATATTTAAGTACTTCAGAGGCATGAGTGAGGCAGCTCAGGGCAGGTGAGTCGAGGCAGGAAGGCAGGATTCAGGGAGTCGAGGCATGAGGGAAGCAATTCAGGACAGGAGAGGGGAGGCAGGTGAGGGGAGGCAGGTGAGGGGAGGCAGGTGAGGGGAGGCAGGTGAGGGGAGGCATGTGAGGGGAGGCAGGTGGGAGGCAGCTCTGGGCAGCTTCGTGAATGGCCATTATTTTATTTTTCATTTTTTGCAACGATCGAGGACCCTCTGGCTCTACACCCACGAGGGGCGCTACACTATATTGTAGTGGGTAGACACCGTAGTGTGACGGAGGGGCGCTACACTATATTGTAGTGGGTAGACAGTGTAGTGTGACGGAGGGGCGCTACACTATATTGTAGTGGGTAGACACTGTAGTGTGACGGAGGGGCGCTACACTATATTGTAGTGGGTAGACAGTGTAGTGTGACGGAGGGGCGCTACACTATATTGTAGTGGGTAGACACCGTAGCGTGACGGAGGGGCGCTACACTATATTGTAGTGGGTAGACAGTGTAGTGTGACGGAGGGGCGCTACACTATATTGTAGTGGGTAGACAGTGTAGTGTGACGGAGGGGCGCTACACTATATTGTAGTGGGTAGACAGTGTAGTGTGACGGAGGGGCGCTACACTATATTGTAGTGGGTAGACAGTGTAGTGTGACGGAGGGGCGCTACACTATATTGTAGTGGGTAGACACCGTAGTGTGACGGAGGGGCGCTACACTATATTGTAGTGGGTAGACACCGTAGTGTGACGGAGGGGCGCTACACTATATTGTAGTGGGTAGACACTGTAGTGTGACGGAGGGGCGCTACACTATATTGCAGTGGGTAGACAGTGTAGTGTGACGGAGGGGCGCTACACTATATTGTAGTGGGTAGACACTGTAGTGTGACGGAGGGGCGCTACACTATATTGCAGTGGGTAGACACTGTAGTGTGACGGAGGGGCGCTACACTATATTGCAGTGGGTAGACACTGTAGTGTGACGGAGGGGCGCTACGCAATAGTGTAGTGGGTAGACAGTGTAGTGTGACGGAGGGGCGCTACACTATATTGTAGTGGGTAGACACTGTAGTGTGACGGAGGGGCGCTACACTATATTGTAGTGGGTAGACACTGTAGTGTGACGGAGGGGCGCTACACTATATTGTAGTGGGTAGACACCGTAGTGTAGACACTGTTGTATGGGGGATGTGCGCTACGTTACATTGTAGTGGGTAGACACTTTAGTGAGGGTGAGGGACGATACACAATACTGTGACGGGTAGACACTGTAGTGTGGGGGGGGCTGTGGCTGCACTGGTCATGGGTAAACACTGTAGTGTGGGGGTTTGTGGCTACACTATATACCGTCGTGGTCATACATTAGTGTGGGGGTAGTTTTACACTCTACTCTTGTGGGTAGGCACTGTAATGTGGGGGTGGGGGTGTTACTCTATGTTGTAGACACTGTGGTGTGGGGGTGGGGGTGTTACTATATGTTGTAAACACTGTGATGTGGGTGTGAGGGTGTTACTATATGTTGTAAACACTGTAGTGTGGGTGTGAGGGTGTTACTATATATTGTAGACACTGTAGTGTGGGGGTGAGGGTGTTACTATATGTTGTAGACACTGTGATGTGGGTGTGGGGGTGTTACTATATGTTGTAGACACTGTGATGTGGGTGTGGGGGTGTTACTATATGTTGTAGACACTGTGATGTGGGTGTGGGGGTGTTACTATATATTGTAGACACTGTAGTGTGGGTGTGGGGGTGTTACTATATGTTGTAGACACAGTGATGTGAGGGTGAGGGTGTTACTATATGTTGTAGACACTGTGATGTGGGGGTGAGGGTGTTACTATATGTTGTAGACACTGTGCTGTGGGTGTGGGGGTGTTACTATATATTGTAGACACTGTGCTGTGGGTGTGGGGGTGTTACTATATGTTGTAGACACTGTAGTGTGGGTGTGGGGGTGTTACTATATGTTGTAGACACTGTGCTGTGGGTGTGGGGGTGTTACTATATGTTGTAGACACTGTGATGTGGGGGTGTTACTATATGTTGTAGGCACTGTGGTGTGGGGGTGTTACTATATGTTGTAGACACTGTAGTGTGGGTGTGGGGGTGTTACTATATGTTGTAGACACTGTGGTGTGGGGGTGTTACTATATGTTGTAAACACTGTAGTGTGGGTGTGTTACTATATGTTGTAGACACTGTAGTGTGGGGGTGAGGGTGTTACTATATGTTGTAGACACTGTGATGTGGGGGTGGGGGTGTTACTATATATTGTAGACACTGTAGTGTGGGGGTGGGGGTGTTACTATATATTGTAGACACTGTAGCGTGGGGGTGGGGGTGTTACTATATATTGTAGACACTGTAGTGTGGGGGTGTTACTATATGTTGTAGACACTGTAGTGTGGGGTTGGGGGTGTTACTATATATTGTAGACACTGTGATGTGGGTGTGGGGGTGTTACTATATATTGTAGACACTGTGATGTGGGTGTGGGGGTGTTACTATATGTTGTAGACACTGTAGTGTGGGTGAGGGTGTTACTATATATTGTAGACACTGTGATGTGGGTGTGGGGGTGTTACTATATATTGTAGACACTGTGATGTGGGTGTGGGGGTGTTACTATATATTGTAGACACTGTAGTGTGGGTGAGGGTGTTACTATATATTGTAGACACTGTGATGTGGGTGTGGGGGTGTTACTATATATTGTAGGGGGTTTAGACATCATGACGTTAAGGTTGTGGCACTACGATATACAGTAATGGGTGGGGGTTAGACACTGTACTGTGTAGAGGTGGGGGGCGCGACACCATAGTGGGATGGAGGGTAGAATCTTAATTTTTAACATCAGAGAAACAATGTTATCTGTTATCTTTCATTGTATGACTTTCCTTATCTACGAGATAGCCCTGACATCTTGATGAAACCTGTTATCTTGATGAACCTCAAGTTCTTATGAAATCTAAAATCTTGATAAAACCCGATATGTTGATGAGAACCTGATATCTTGGCAAAACATGTCATCTTGATAGAACCTGGTATCTTGAAAAAAGCATGATATTTTGATAGAACCTGATATCTCGATAGAACCTGTTATCTTGACAGAACATGATATCTCGATAGAATCTGATATCTTGAAAATGCATGATGCTTTGATAGAACCTGATATCTTGATAGAACCTGTTATCTTGATAGAACATGATATCTCGATAGAACCTGCTATCTTGATAGAACCTGATATCTCGATAGAATCTATCTTGACAAAACCTGATATCTCGATAGAATCTGATATCTTGATAAAACTTGATATCTTGATAGGATCTAATAACTTGATGAAACCTGATATCTTGATGGAATCTGATATCTCGATAGAATCTATCTTGATTAAACCTGACATCTCGATAGAATCTGATATCTTGATAGAACCTGTTATCTTGATAGAACATGATATCTCGATAGAATCTATCTTGATAAAACCTGATATCTTGATAGGATCTAATATCTTGATAGACTCTGATATCTTGTCATAATATGATACCTTGACAGAACCTGATATCTTGGTAAAACTTGCTATCTAGATAGAACCTAATATCTTGATAGAACCTGATATCTTGATGGAACCTGATATATTAACAGACCTTGATATCTTGACAAAACCTGTTATCTTCATATAACTATATGAAGGTGTTTGATAACATTCGTACACATATGGGCAAAAAAGATATCTTTCCAATGATATTCAAAAGGATCAATACGACGTGTGTGTTCTCAGAAGGGTGGGCGAGTGTGAACGTGAGGCAAAATCCCTAACACTCGCGGTAGCCACACTTTATAGTTATTACCATTGAAATATGAAGTCAATATAACATTTATTACGGCAAAATGACGAAAAATGTCACTAGTAATCGATATCTTATAACATTATGAAACGACGAATATCAATGTTGAGGCTGGTCCAATGGGCATTTCTCAAAATCCTTCGTTCGTGTTATATTTCATCACACAAAGATGGTAAGATACTTTCTTTTTTTGGCCGAGTGTACATCAGTGAAACTTAATTCACCTGGGTTTTGCAAACCATCTTCTACAATACCTAACAAAACATTTTTGATGAGTGAATAAAAGTTTCTGATGAGGGATTAACAAATGGATGAAATTAACAATTATTTCATTTCAGCTTTTTGTACACTGAAAGCTATATATTCAGTACACCCTAACTTAAGGATTCCATATATCCTTTTCTGTATATTCAGTACACCCTAATCTTTGTATTCACCCTACCCTAATCTTTGTATTCACCCTACCCTAATCTTTGTATTCACCCTACCCTAACCTTTGTATTCACCCTACCCTAATCTTTGTATTCACCCTACCCTAACCTTTGTATTCACCCTACCCTAACCTTTGTATTCAGTGCACTCTGAACTGTTTATTCAATACACCCTGTATTCCTCCTACCTTAACCTGTGGATTAGGTATACCCTAATATTTGTATTCAGTAAACCCTAGCCTGTTAATTCAATACACCAAACCCTGTATATTCATCACACTCTAACCAGTGTATTCACTACACCCAAACCTGTATATTTAGCACATGTTAACCTGTTATTCAGCACATGTTAACTTGTGTATTTAGCATAGGTTAACCTGTGTATTTAGCATATGTTAACCTGTGTATTAAGTACATGTTAACCTTTGTATTTAGCTAGACCTAGACAAGATAACTCAATAATGGTGAGGAACTTTGGTGCTACAGGAGAGAAATATAAGACAACACCACAGTTCACAGGACCATACAGGGTGTTGCAACACATACAAGAACACAGTTCACAGGACCATACAGGGTGTTGCAACACATACAAGGACACAGTTCACAGGACCATACAGGGTGTTGCAACACATACAAGAACACAGTTCAAAGGACCACACAGGGTGTTGCAACACATACAAGAACACAGTTCACAGGACCATACAGGGTGTTGCAACACATACAAGGACACAGTTCACACTACCATACAGGGTGTTGCAACACATACAAGGACACAGTTCACAGGACCATACAGTGTGTTGCAACACATACAAGAACACAGTTCACAGGACCATACAGGGTGTTGCAACACATACAACGACACAGTTCACAGTCTTAACATCAAACACTGAAGATGACCGTTGTCCACAAGATTAACCGAGTTAGATTCTAAACATTCCTTCAGTACAGTATAACCTCAATTTAACGGACAGATAAAGAAGAGTGTCCATTAATGGCGACATTTCGTTAAATCCGGGTGATTTAATACAATGTATTCTACACAGTACGGGAATGATCATATATATTGCTCAGGGGAAATACACTCACATGGAATGGCTATTTTAAATCACCGTAAATAATGCAATTCAAAGCCTCTTTACTTACTCTAAGTTCTCGTTTAACTTTAATTTCTTACACAAAACTCAAAGCGACTCACCTTCTTGTCAATTCGCTATCTGTAGGAGCCATGATCGCTTAGTTTCATTCACTATATACACTGATAACATACAAACACTGAAATGAGCAAAACATGCGCAGTAGCGATGACGTTATAGTCAAGTGTTTGAGATGCGCGCCGCCAGGTGGCTCATGCGCGGCTGTCGGACCACAATATGGCCTCTGCCACTCTCGACTACTTTCTCGTCGGACCACAATATGGCCTCTGCCACTCTCGACTACTTTCTCGTCGGACCACAATATGGCCTCTGCCACTCCCGACTACTTTCTCTGGCTTGCCTGGCGGCATCCGCTGTTTACCAGGTCCGTTAAATCGAGGTGTTACTATCATGAACTAATTGCATTTATTCATCTTGTCACCACCAAAGATATGGCATCGAACTAGTCCATGACCAGAACTGTGAAGACGTGTGGCCTGAGTCTGTCTATATAGATTCAGGGTAAAATCACAAACCTAACTCAGACGTAAAAGAAAAACAACGAAATAGGGTTCAGGGTAAAATCACAAACCTAACTCAGGCGTAAAAAGAAAGAGAAATAGTTCAAAGTACTGAATCTATCCACTGACGTAAATAGAAAATATTTTTTCAGTAGGACGAAAATAATAACATCAAAGTTTCCTAAAAGCAAATAGATTTTTTTATTTTTCTCTTTTTTTGTTATCGTCCCCTTTGAGAGTTCTTGGGTTTAACGGGTCACAGGTAGCTGGACTCAGCTCACACACTTCTCCATAACTCTTCGCCAATCAAAGCTTTCTTATTTTCCTTTTCATCTGTTCACGTTATGAGTCAATTTCCACAAAGTCCTGACGTCATTGATGGCGGGTAAACTGCTTCTGGGAGAGGTAAGAAAGTCCTGACGTCATTGATGGCGGGTAAACTGCTTCTGGGAGAGGTAAGAATGGACAGTTACCTGAGGCATTACCTGAGGCATCATCTGAGGCATTACCTGAGGTATTAGCTGAGGCATTACCTGAGGTATTACCTGAGGCATCATCTGAGGCATTACCTGAAGTATTACCTGAGGCATCATCTGACCTGAGGTATTAGCTGAGGCATTACCTGAGGCATTACCTGAGGCATCATCTGAGGCATTACCTGAGGCATCACCTGAGGCATCATCTGAGGCATCATCTGAGGCATTACCTGAGGCATCACCTGAGGCATTACCTGAGGCATTACCTGAGGCATGATACCTGAGGCATCACCTGAGGCATCATGTGAGGCATTATATCACACACCAACTTGAGTCATCATTACCACTATCCATCTGCCTGTGTACAAACCTCAGGTGAGAAGTCATCACAGATCGTCATGACATATTCATCATAAAAACAAAACAAAAAAAAAAAAAAAATCTAATAAAATCACATTTTATGTTTGATGTTCGATAACGGATACTGGGAGAGGAGCCATTAACTGTTACTGATAATTATTAATTATCAATTAAGCGTGATTGACATAGGAAGAATATTTACATATATTTCATTATATATATATATTTTTTCCCCCACTTTTTGTACGCCTGTATCAAACCCGTTCCTTGTTCTCCCTATCTTCATTTCAGGGATACTTTACGTGTCCCGTGGGTGACAATGGCCAATTCAGTATCTCTCAATCTTCGCACTATATCAACTTCAGTACGAGGCGACGATGAAGGCATTGGATCATAGACGTAATGAAAGTAAATGTGGTATTGTAATCATCCTTAACACCTGAAGAAGGAACTCCTGAAGAAGGAACTCCTGAAGAAGGAACTCCTGAAGAAGGTGTTTAAGGACCTATCAGTCAAGGCTGTAGCCTGATGGTGAGGACCATCATGACCCTGGCAGGTCGTAAGACCCAGAGACCTTATAATGTCCAACAGACCAAACCATCTGCAAGACTGTGGAGGTCACGAGGGAGGGAGGGAGGAGGAGGAGGAGGGGAAACCTTCATCCACTGATTTCTAACGACGAAAATCAATCATGTTGCTGATTCAGTGAGGGACACAAAAATTCGTGCAGTTCCTGTGTCGTCTTTCGGCCGCCCGCCCGCCAGCCCGCGGGGTACGGGCATCAGTGTAGGGGCATCTCTTACCTTACCTGGTCTTCGCTGTGGCTAGGCTGGTAGGGTGGACTTGGGACGGCATCGCATTCCCCTACAGTATCCTTTGGATCTTTCAGGCCACAGTCAGGGAGTATGTAAGGCAGTCGAGAAAGCGAAGAACCCAACGTCCAGTGAGTGTCTGTGGTGCTGGGATGATTTCGAACACCCGAGGAAGGTGCTCACGTTTTTCCGACCCCCTTGGTTCTCGACAGGCCTTAGTAAAGCCAATGTTGATCATCCAACTAATGTGGAGAGAGCCAGCCTCACAGCAGGTTGGTTCTCTGCATACGTGTTAAAAGTTTGTGTGTCAGTGATGAAACTGTATCTTTTGTACACCATCTGGTTGTCATCTGTATCTGTGGTTTATCATGTGCATCATCTTCGTGTGTACATGATCTGTATCGTGTGCATCATCTTCGTGTGTGTATGATCTGCATCGTGTGCACCATCTTCGTGTGTACATGATCTGTATCGTGTGCACCATCTTCGTGTGTACATGATCTGTATCGTGTGCACCATCTTCGTGTGTACATGATCTGTATCGTGTGCATCATCTTCGTGTGTGCATGATCTGTATCGTGTGCACCATCTAGGTGTGGTTCACGTAGATGGTTCACGTGGGTGTTCTATCCATACCTCGGCTGTCCTGCGCTACGTAAAGTAACCTCCCTGCGGAGCCATGATTCTACACTTCCAACTGTCACATGATTTAGATAAAGTTCATCAATGTCATACAACAGTGTACGTAGATCTCACATTCGCATTCCTCATCTTCCACGATCTTAAAACCACTTCAGCAACGGAGATTCACAGTGCAAGGTGAGGAGGGACGTAGCACCTGATGATTGTAGTATGGAATCAGAATGAGTGAAGATGTGGGGCTGCTAAGATGGAGCATGTACAGCTAGCAAGCGTAACATGACCAGGGGTGATTCAGGCAGAGTCGAGCACCAGTGATGTCCACGATCTAGCAAATATCTACGTAGCAGACGTCCACCACAACCAAGTAACAATAGCAGACGTCCACCACAACCAAGTAACAATAGCAGACGTCCACCACAACCAAGTAACAATAGCAGACGTCCACCACAACCAAGTAACAATAGCAGACGTCCACCACAACCAAGTAACAATAGCAGACGTCCACCACAACCAAGTAACAATAGCAGACGTCCACCACAACCAAGTAACAATAGCAGACGTCATCCACAATCAAGCAACAATAGCAGACGTCCGCCACAACCAAGTAACAATAGCAGACGTCCGCCACAACCAAGTAACAATAGCAGACGTCCTCCACAACCAGGTAACAATAGCAGACGTCCGCCACAACCAAGTAACAATAGCAGACGTCCACCACAACCAAGTAACAATAGCAGGCGTCCACCACAACCAAGTAACAATAACAGACGTCCACCACAACCAAGTAACAATAGCAGACGTCCACCACAACCAAGTAACAATAGCAGGCGTCCACCACAACCAAGTAACAATAGCAGACGTCCACCACAACCAAGTAAGAATAGCAGACGTCCACCACAACCAAGTAACAATAGCAGACGTCCACCACAACCAAGTAACAATAGCAGACGTCCACCACAACCAAGTAACAATAGCAGAGGGTTAGTAAATTGACCTAGCAACAGCAACGAATGATCTGGCATTCTTACCCAGCGGGAGGACGAGGTAAGGCAGCACGCCTGGCAGGATGAGCTGCAGGAGTCACCATCCCTGGTTATGGTGGAGGAGGAGAGACGCTTGCATGACCAGGTCAGACAACGACGGGAGGCTCAAGTTACTGTGACATGCGAGTTAGTATTAGTGCAACACAGGCGCCGAGTTGGAGGAACGTGTGGACCAGAACACACACAGCGGCTGACAATACGTAGGAGAACATGGGAAGGACAGATAACAGGAGAACCTGATGGTTCATAACGCTAAGGAGAGAGCACCTCCCCATCTATGACTCCCCACGGTTCAACTGCTCACAGGAAATTGATGTGAAAATAAATATACCAAGCAGTATTGTTGTGAGATACTGATATGGGAAAGTCTATTGGACAGTGTGAGCTGGTAAAAGTTATTCATCAGTTTGATGACAACAGCTGTGCGGCCGGGTTCTGTGGCGGAACTACTGAAAAGAGCAGAGACTGGACCATTGAGGTTTAATGTGTAGCCACGAACATAAAACGTCCGGAGTTCCATGAGGTTAATATACAAACGAGTAGGTCCGGCAGTATCTGCAAGGCCAGCTGCTGGGCACACCTACCACGGATCGAAGTCAAGAGGGATAGGTGTGGGCGGTGGGCACTGACCACAACCCAGGCAGTACTACTAGGGTGTCAGGTAAGTGGGACGCTCAGTAACAAGTCCTGTGGCGGGAAATCTAGATCCTTGGCGTCTGCGTCTTGGTTCGAGTTGCTGGCGGAGGTGACCGACTGGGCGCCAGAGGCTGAGCGTGTGTGTTGATGGGGGTCATCACTGGAGGTCCTCCGGCACTTGGCCAGGGAAAAGCGACGTTGTTACACCACCTCTCACCTGGACGAGGTCTCCTACACCAAACCATGATTACTGTGTGGCCGTTGGCAACTTAAGGGTGGGCCGTTTTGATAACTGTTTCTTTCCCTACACCTCCAAGCTATGGAACTCGCTACCCACTCATGTCTTTCCTAATAACTATGACCTGGCACATCTTAGAAAACAGGTTTTTCAGTCCCTGCAAAATTTTTGAATACTTTTCCTTGTCTTTTCTTTTTACCATTTCATAATCCTCTCAGTATGCCAATTACGGCCCGGTCTTGATATGGACTTTTCTCCGTGACTGGAGCCTCCAACATGAAAAATAGAAATGTTCAGGACCGGGTCAAGAAAAAGGGGAATGTTTGTAAGATATCGTAGGATATAACAAGTAATGTACACACAGCGTGACAGACAGCGCCGCCAGAAATGTTGCCAGATCACCCAGCCTGCAAACAGTAGACAAGAAGACTAGAATTTGAGTCCACTGTGCGGGCCAGCCAGGAAGAGATGACCTGGTGAGGTAAGACAGCTTTCAGCGCCAGAATGGCAAACATGCAGTATTTGGAGCTGACCGTCAGCAGTACCTGTGTGAGAAGAGACATCTGTCTTCCAGATCGGAAAGTATGAAGCAGCCGCGCACCTGGGTCCTAGATTGCTGGCACTGCAGCAAGGAGGGCCACTGAGAGTGTGCCTACAGAGGGAACGAATGAGAAGGTGTCTCTTGAACAGGACCAGGCGCAACCCGGGAATAGCAGACTGCAAGACGTGGGATCGGCTGGATTTGTAACGAGAAGGGATACTAGCGGGAGTGTGTGTCACCAAGCTGGGGGGAATAGCGGAGGCTGAGTACAAAGGGCAGCGATCTACCCTACTCAGAACCCCAGTCGTTTGTTAGAAGGCCATGTTCAGCACCATCCACTTGTAGGGTGAGATCAGAGGTGAAGACGTGCCCGATACAGGTGGAGACGGCACCCAGCCGAGGAACTGTGCGATGTGCTGGAAGTCTATACATGCTGGAGTCTGATTAATGGCTGTGTAGCTTAAGAGACTGGGCACTGCTCGTCGCTAAAGGGTCCAGGGAATATACAGCTGTCTACAGTCATAACACAGCCAAGATGGAGGATCCGTACATCCTGGGACTAGACTCTATGGTCCTTAGTAGGTCATCTGGAGGGAGAGGGTTCCCCAAGAAGTTCCTGGAAGATTTTGGCTAAGAAGTCTCTAGTTCGTCTGTGTCCGCATTTCCTGTACGGCGCTATGGGTTATGGCAGTTTCCCTCGCCATGCCACTTGGGAAGTGGAACGCCCCTGCCACTTCTGAGTATCTGATGGGGAGGATCCTCGATGTTTTCCACTGGAATAACACACTCGTTAACCCTAACAACGTCCATCGTCTTCGGAAGGGCCTTCCAGCAAAGGTTGGACAATCCTGAAGAAGACTTCAGAAGATCCCGTGAGGCGCACCTGAAGATCGATCCCCCAAGAGAGCTTGGCTGTCTCTCCTTCAAATAAGGTAAGCTACACTGGCCATGTGTTGACTGTGTGGGTAGGGGCGCCCGGCCCATAGATGATGCAAGTTGTCTGATACCAAGCAGAGCCTTGAGGAAGGTGAGGTGTTTCCCTGGAGCTCTTCACTCACACACGCTGGTTCGTTAAGAGGGTTGACATCATGAGCGCACCACTTCATAACCTGACGTGCAAGAGATGAAGAAGTTCAAGGTGACTCTTGGTGTTAAGCCTTCTAGAATCTATGGGTTGCCATGACGGGTGATACGACACTGGGGTCTTCGAAACCTACCGTGGGTGACATTCTGGGCGTGGATGTAGATGAGGCACCGACGGAAGGAGTGTTGTGCCAGAAACAGGTTGGCCAAGAGCACACCGTCGCCTCCTCAGCCACAGTCGGGCTGGAAGTGTTGCTACGTAAAGCGTACCAGGAAGACCTTTACGGCGTCGTGGATGCCCTACTTTGAGCAACAGGATGGAAGAGTTTAGCTGGACCTTGAGACTATAGCTGGCTACGGTCAACGCCGAAGGACAGGTCGAGTGGGACCTGAAGTTTCCACAGTCTTTCTGGTGTTATAGTCTACTGAACAAGACGCCACGGGTCACTCCCCAGCCAAGACGGTGACTGAACACCACCTGTGACTGTTGCTAGATGTGTGGTGGCATCATCGCCTGACAGAGGGTACCGGAAAGTAAACCATAATTCGTTAGCAAACTACAGGCGATGCTATAGGCGGTACACGACCTGCTACGTATGTATCTTAAGGTCTCAGTGGAGGTTACTGAGTACTGGGGTCACCACTGTACTCCCAAACATCAAAGATTCGCAACTTTATAATTCCCAAGATTCATTATTGTGAAAAAATGGTACACAGTTGCCTAAAATCAAGGTAAGGTACCCTCAGCCAATTCCCAAATAAACATATTAACTTAGTTATCAATAATTATCAATACCCGAGGGACTTTTATGAGTTAGGTTTTCTTTTAATTGGTCTGAGACGAGTATATGATCATAACATCTTTTTCCATCCTTTCTATAATCCAGAATATTGATGTGTCAGGATAATGAGCCCCTGGAATATCTTGGTTAGCCAGAAGACACAATATGATTTACAATCTTTCCTGATTAATTTGTAGCTGGAGGATACATCGTGGCTGTGCAACGCTGAAGCACAGTGGCTGTACCACATCCTGGAGGAAGGGCTGTACCACATCCTGGAGGAGGGACTGTACCGCATACTGGAGGAAGGGCTGTACCACATCCTGGAGGAAGGGCTGTACCACATCCTGGAGGAAGGGCTGTACCACATCCTGGAGGAAGGGCTGTACCACATCTTGGTGGAAGGGCTGTACCACATCTTGGTGGAAGGGCTGTACCACATACTGGAGGAAGGGCTGTACCACATCCTGGAGGAAGGGCTGTACCACATCCTGGAGGAAGGGCTGTACCACATCCTGGAGGAAGGGCTGTGCCACATCCTGGAGGAAGGGCTGTGCCACATCCTAGAGTGGCTTGTCTGGCTTGACGTACGGCACTCAGAGAACGCGCAGGCACAACCCGAGTGTGGTGTGTGGAGACTGGCTGTGGCGACACCATCAACCACACCAACACTCGTCAGCGGAGTGTGATGGTAGGGTGTCCCCAGACCTACAGGTGATGAAGGCCTCATCGCCGCCAGCAGTGGATATCGATATGCCGGAGGACGAGATGGATGGTGACCGTGAGGTGTCCCAAGGCCGTCATCATTTCTCAGGAGACGGTTATCCCCGGCGGCAGCGGAGGTGTACGAGACGGGACGCCGGAAACAGATGGATCATACCGGTAGCAGCCACAGACGATCTTGGCCGTGGAGCCTGAGACATACTGATTATGTAGTTATCCGTCTTTGTTGTGTAACTCATTTTGCAAACTTTGTACGTAGAGCATTCGGGTATATCAACTGTCTTAGGACAGGTTTCCTTGTTAGATTAGATTTGGATCATACGCCCGCCCGCGGGGTACGAGCATCAGCGTGGCAACCTTTAGAATTTTACTCCAGGCGTTCGCTCTGGCCAAGCTGGTGGTAATTGCACCATAGTTTTTTAGGTTTTCCCTCAGGAGAGCAGGGTATATAAAGGGTGAGCACTGGCAGAGTGAAGCATCTATACAACGGTATTCACAAGGCGACTAACTACGGAGTATGGATGGCTTTAATTCGTGTTTTGCCCTGAGATGTGTGAGTATGTGTCAGTGATGCGAGCTTGTCAGTCGTTGTCCTGGTAAAATGTGATGGTACTCTCCTACTTTTCGTCATTTTGATCAAGACGACTGCTGTCATGCCGCATATTTACCTCAACAACAAGAAACTACACCCAAGGTAAGAAAACATCCACACAGTAATTGATTTTCGTCAATACAAGTTAGTAAATAAAAGGCGACTCCAAAAATACACACCTAGTTTTCTGCAGATATTAATTTCCACTAGCGATATCGTTTCTGTAATTACCAGCGTTGTTTCGAGAGCGAGAACGATTTCATGGTACTTGTTTTCTATCTCTCTAACATCAAGAAATACACAGTTACTAAATATAAACATATATTACTCCACCAGATCCTGTCACCCTCCTTTTAGTGGGTACAACATGCAGACTGACACAGTACAGAGATGCAAGAAGTATAAGGTAGAGAAACAGCTTTACAACAACACATTATAATGGATCCAACATAGCGTTACAACACCTTCTAAAGGATCCAACTCACTACAGAAGGATTCTTACCAGTTAGCGGGAGTCTTCTCGGCGCTGGACTGTGGTTTCTGAACCTGTCCCATGGTTGTCACAATCCCACACTGCTCTTGTAAGTGTCCAGTTTAGAGCACTGGATCCTTTATCATACAACACTCGTTTCGTTTATATTGTGAGTCACTTATGAATCTTGTGTGTCAAGGAACTTCCTTGTTTTCTATTTCATCCCTCACATTAAGGTCTAAAAAATACATTCTCTACTTTTCCCTACATATGACACATGAGATTTCATAAAAGCACCATTTCAAACATGATTCACGCGATACATAATCACTGCGATTTTCTTGTTATTGTGGGTGACGCAATACACACTCTTAACTGTAAGTAAAACGTTTATGATTGTCAATGCCATTTCCAATATATATATATATATATATATATATATATATATATATATATATATATATATATATATATATATATATATATATATATATATATATATATATATATATATGTGATGTCTCCATGGTTGTTTAATTTGTTTATGGATGGGGTTGTTAGGGAGGTGAATGCAAGAGTTTTGGAAAAAGGGGCAAGTATGCAGTCTGTTGGGATGAGAGAGCTTGGGAAGTGAGTCAGTTGTTGTTCGCTGATGATACAGCGCTGGTGGCTGATTCATGTGAGAAACTGCAGAAGCTGGTGACTGAGTTTGGTAAAGTGTGTGAAAGAAGAAAGTTAAGAGTAAATGTGAATAAGAGCAAGGTTATTAGGTACAGTAGGGTTGAGGGTCAAGTCAATTGGGAGGTAAGTTTGAATGGAGAACAACTGGAGGAAGTAAAGTGTTTTAGATATCTGGGAGTGGATCTGGCAGCGGATGGAACCATGGAAGCGGAAGTAAATCATAGGGTGGGGGAGGGGGCGAAAATCCTGGAGCCTTGAAGAATGTGTGGAAGTCGAGAACATTATCTCCGAAAGCAAAAATGGCTATGTTTGAAGGAATAGTGGTTCAAACAATGTTGTATGGTTGCGAGGCGTGAGCTATGGATAGAGTTATGCGCAGGAGGGTGGATGTGCTGGAAATGAGATGTTTGAGGACAATATGTGGTGTGAGGTGGTTTGATCGAGTAAGTAATGTAAGTGTAAGAGAGATGTGTGGAAATAAAAAGAGCGTGGTTGAGAGAGCAGAAGAGGGTGTTTTGAAATGGTTTGGGCACATGGAGAGAATGCGTGAGGAAAGATTTGACCAAGAGGATATATGTGTCGGAGGTGGAGGGAACGAGAAGTGGGAGACCAAATTTTAGGAGGAAAGATGGAGTGAAAAAGATTTTGAGTGATCGGGGCCTGAACATGCAGGAGGGTGAAAGGCGTGCAAGGAATAGAGTGAATTGGAACGATGTGGTATACCGGGGTCGACGTGCTGTCAGTGGATTGAACCAGGGCATGTGAAGCGTCTGGGGTAAACCAAGGAAAGTTCTGTGGGGCCTGGATGTGGAAAGGGAGCTGTGGTTTCGGTGCATTATTACATGACAGCTAGAGACTGAGTGTAACCGAATGGGGCCTTTGTTGTCTTCCTAGCGCTACCTCGCGCACATGAGGGGGGAGGGTGTTGTTATTACATGTGTGGCGGGGTGGCGATGGGAATAAATAAAGGCAGACAGTATGAATTATGTACATATGCATATATGTATATGTCTGTGTGTATATATATATGGATACGTTAAGATGTATAGGTATGTATATTTGCGTGTGTGGACGTGTATCTATATACATGTGCATGTGGGTGGGTTGGGCCATTCTTTCTTCTGTTTCCTTGCGCTACCTCGCTAACGAGGGAGACAGCGACAAAGCAAAATAATAATAATAATAATAATAATAATAATATATATATATGTATATCACAACCGTGTAATATCCATATTGTATCGAATACGAACAAAGTGCATATGAAAGCGCACCTATACTATACTATACCCCTAGAATCGAACCCCGGACCATCTATGTGGCATCAGGCAGCCTGACTACCAGGCCGCTCATCCATGGATCTCACCGATTCGTCACGCATCTGGCAAGGAAGGAGACCTCTTTTAATCGACCCCCCAAAGCACAACGGCAGTGTGTGTATATCTCAACCACGTAATGTACTCATGATATTTGATATGAATTGATTACCACTATATCCCGAGCATCTAACCCTGGCCTTGAAGTTAGGCTACCTGGCTGCCAAACAGATTGTACGGAGCTCGATTCCTGGGGCATAGTGGTAAAAAGTTTTTGCATAGTGGTAAAAAGTTTTTAACGATGTGGTATACCGGGGTCGACGCGCTGTCAATGGACTGAATCAGGGCATGCGAAACGTCCGGGGTAAACCATGGAAAGGTCTTTGGGGCCTGGATGTGGATAATACTCACTCCATCTCCTTCTCACTTCACCACTACTTGTTATTATCTCCCCATTTGTCCTCTTCACCGAAGTTCTTGCCTTGCGTAATTTATTTACCTCCTTCCAGAACATCTTTTTATTCTCCCTAAGATTTAATGATACTCTCACTTGCCCTCTTTTTCACCTATTGCACCTTTCTCTTTACCTCCCGCCGCTTTCTTTTATACATCTTCCAGTCATTCGCACTACTTCCCTGCAAAAATCGTCCAAACGCTTCTCTCTTCTCTTTCACTAACAATCTTACTTCTTCATCCCACCACTCACTACCCTTTCTAATCTGCCCACCTCCCACTTTTCTCATGCCACAAGCATTTTTTTGCGAAAGCCATCACTGATTCCCTAAATACATCCCATTCCTCCCTCACTCCCCTTACGTCATTTGCTCTCACCTTTTCTGCACTCAATCTCCCCTGGTACTTCCTCACACAAGTCTCCTTTCTAAGCTCACTTACTCTCACCACTCTTCACCTCAACATTCTCTCTTCTTTTCTGAAAACCTATACAAATCTTCACCTTCGCCTCCGCAAGATAATGATCAGACATCCCTATATGTAGGAGTTCTGGTGTTACTTTGGACCTTTCCAAATTGTTCCTGCAGCACAAGGCTGAGCTACTTCCAGCAGCAGGGAGATGTGGACTTTTTTGGAGTGAGAAGTTCTTTGAAGAGAATGTACTCCAAATGAAACAGCCTCGCCAAAGATGACTTTTCATTCGCAGTAAAACCTCGAGCAGGTGTGTACGGGATAAAGTGAATTAGAGCAATGTGGTATGCTGAGGGCGACGTATTGCCAATAGACTGAACCAAAGTATATGAAGGAGTCTGCAGATGGATCCAAAGAAAATCAAGAAGAGAGAAAGTGGGAGGTCATATGAGAAAAGTTCCGCGAACTGAGCCTTTGTTGAGAGCTTTTGAGAAATGTTTGGACTCAAGTTGATAGTTTCTACCTTTATCAGGAGCAGACAGAGTGAGGCGAGAGAAAAGATCCACAGTATAATAGCAGTTATTGTACACTGTGTAAGTGTGTACTTGATGTGTATCTTGGTTGTGTTCGAGGGCTCTGGGGAGAGCGGTGAAGAAGAAAGAAAACTAAGGAAGGAGAAGCAGAGGAGAAAGGCAACAGGTGGCGGGGTCTCAACCCGGCTGGGTGCTCCTTCAAGATGACAGAAGTTGTGTGTTCCTGGCAATAGATCCCTTGTCCGTTGACACGACTCAGTTGAGGGAGCCACGAGTCTTTTGGTCCGATGGATAAGAAGGATCATCGCTTTCCATGGATTCCTGGTAAATGTCGAGACTTTTAGAAAGCTAGGTAAACACTCCAGAGGTAGAAATTCTTCAAGAGCAGAGGGAAGAGCAAACGCACGAGCCAGGATTGCTGTTAGGGTCAGGGCGTCGTAAAATGAATAGAAAAATGGAGACAAAGAATTTCGGGTGGGCCTTAAGAGGAGGACTGGTGGAAGGGGTGTGCTCAGGACGACGATTTCGTGGAGGTGAGGTGTCTGTGTACGTGGAGCCAGGGAGAGCTGCCTCCAGTGAGGATGTAGATATATTGTCTGGTAAAGAGTGTTGGAGAGGAGCAGGAAGTGTTTCCAAGAGTGTTGGAGAGCTGAAGAGTACCAGGAAGTGAATGTGACATTATTGGAGAGTTGAAGGAGCCGCAGGAAGTATTTTCGAGAGTGTTGGAGAGTTGGAGAGACGTAGGAAGTGTTGTCGAGAGTGTTGGAGAGCGTTAATAAACAGCAAAAAATACTGAAAGTGATGTTAGGGGTATTGAGGTATGAGAGAGAGAGAGAGAGAGAGAGAGAGAGAGAGAGAGAGAGAGAGAGAGAGAGAGAGAGAGAGAGAGAGAGAGAGAGAGAGAGAGAGCTAATAATAGTTACGGAAAAGTTGTGAGAGTGCGATGAACTATGTGGGGAGAGATTGCTGAAAATAACCGTAGGGCCTTTCTGAAACTGTAGACATTGTTCGGGGCGAGCGCGCGAGGCGTCGCAGGCAGACGGAGAGTCCTGAAAAATGTTGGGGAGGTGAGGACATTATGGACAGGCTGAGCACACAATAAAAGAGAGTTATTGAGGGTGTGGAATGGAGTCAGTGTTTACCCCATCTAAGCTTATATACGGGACACACTCGGCCAAAGGATGGATGACAGTGAAGCTGAAACGTCGAAAATGAAGGTGAAAATGAGGGTGTGAAGGAGTGTGAGTGAGCATGCAAGCGAGGGGACATGAGCAGGTGAGTGTGAGGGAAAGTGTACACCACGAAGCTAATGGAGCATGAGAGTGACTGAATACGCCACTGAGCGAATATGCGGACGAAGAAAACGTCGAATGAAAGTGAGGAAAAATGAACAAATGAGGTGATCCACATTGAAAGTGAGTAAGCATGAAAATGAGAGCTCATGAGTGAAGGTGAGGATAAAAGTCAAGGAAAATGAGGAGAGGTGGGCAAAATCTATCGTTTTCACCTGTACTGTGTGGGTTCACCTGGAGTGTAGTGTAGTGTGTCTGGACCCTGGTGGTTACTGTGTCATACTCAAGGCACGAAGGAAGGAAGGAAGGCCAGGAGTGACTGATGCTGGAAGATACAGTGTGACGGGAAATGCTGTAGGTATCGTCACAGCTGACGCAGGAGACGGTAAATCCAGACAGAAACCTCATCTCCTGTCATCTCAGAGAACCATACGTAACGCCCTTTGTCATCGCTTAAATCTGTGTGCTCATGTGGAGTGTAATAACATATTTTGTCTAATTTTCGGCAAACTGGTTATGAAAATTGTCGAACTCATGTCATTTTACTGATTATTATAGATGGTGTGTCTGGAGATGACACTATTAATGCATTTAGAACCATTAAGCATGGTATTATCTGAGCGAACTACGATGCTTGTAAAGTAAACGTTGTCTCCTTACTATCTGGGACAAGGGATCGAAGCTTATGCAATACCTCATAGCGAATCAGACACTGTGAGCGTCAGTGATGAGAGGTGTGAGCCATTACAGCTGATGGTGCTACTTATGGCAAATCTGAGAAGAGTTCTCTGGCTGCGTTAATTTCTCTCGTATAGCAAAGTTTTCCCCTTATGTAGGTTGGGTAAACACTAGTCTACGATCACTACAGCGTCACCAGACACAGCGTGTGCGTCCGCGACTAGAACCGAACCGAGTTAACTGCTTGAGCAGTATCGTTTGTACACAACGCTTGAGCACAACGGGACGACTCTTACATATGGGATCCACCTGGTCTTTAAAAACCTGACTTTATGAGTTATCATACCCTAGGGGGTCAGCATTGTCGTGCTTAAGAATCGTACTCGTCATGTTTAACTGTCGTATCGCTGCTCTTTCTGGTAATCCTACCCATAGCTTCAGTCTTACCTCACTCACAACCCTCTGTTGCAGGTAAGAGCCGAGGGTTATTCTAAGGAAAATCCATTTTTCGTTTTTTTTTCCGACACCAAATCGTAAAATCAAGTGGGTAATTTCTTAACCCACAGCGACGCTCGGAAGAGAAACGCAGGCGCGGGTAATCCAATAGGTTATTCTACGTTAGCAGATGATCAACAGGGAAAATCTTCGCCAGCGCCTGGACCTACAGCCTAGGACTGACAAGTGATAGAAAATGTACAATTAGTCTGTCCAGCCTGTACGACTGACAACGTCGCCCATGGCTGACCCAAGCCGTGAATAGATCTTCATTTGTTCATGTCGCTGGTTGGAAATAGGCAAAATCGTCATACAAAGCCGAAGACACGCCTTAGCCCAGCCTGTGTTGTTATTGCCCTTGCATGTTGTCAACCAGGGGAAGTGGACAATCAAATCCTGAGCATTACCAAACGTGAGAAAACTTGGGTTAGGCAAAGATTTAGTTGAAGCATTTTGCGAACCCATATGTGGAGTGGTTGATCATGCACCAGTCAATCGAAGTGTGGATTACCTTCACGGATTAGCAACATTAAAGTCATGCTAAGTTTACCTGGGTTTAACATGAGTCAGGAGCAGTGTGGTGTATGGATGGGATGACTTAAGTGTGTGTTAAGTGTAAAGTAAGTTTAGCGTATAATGTATAAACAGGATTAATCGTAGGTTAGGTCAAACGTGTTCTAGGATAAATAGTAACACAAATTTAACATAGACTAAGTTTAACTAGGTTAAACTGTATTTAGTAACTCAATTTTAACGTGGACGAAGTTGAATTAAGTTACAAGAGTTAGGTTTGGGATAAAACTTATTCAGTGAGGCATTTGCTATACGTACGGTAGTAAACATGGACCAATTGGAAGACAGAACGAGTGATTTGTTTCACTTGGGAAGCAAAAACAAAAACAAAAAAAAAGGTGAGATTGGCTAAAATCTCTTAAGAAAAAAAAGTTGGACGTCAGAACAAAATTTGATTTAACACGTTTGCATGTCAATATGTAAATTGTAATGTGTAAGGCTGAAAGATAGACTTGAGGAGAGAGAGAGAGAGAGAGAGAGAGAGAGAGAGAGAGAGAGAGAGAGAGAGAGAGAGAGAGAGAGAGAGAGAGAGAGAGAGAGAGAGAGAATAATATATGTATACTCCACAACTGAGAGCTGGCACAAGGTATGGATGACCGGTCCAGACAGACCACGGTCACTGTGGGGGATACTACCGTGCTCTGTGTTGTACGTGGCTCCACTTGGCCAGGAATAGCCATTCCCCGAGACGTCTCCAGTGAATAATACACTCAAGGTGTCCCACTGACCTTAGCATCACACGGAGGAATCAAACAGGTGAATCCTAGCCACTCGAGACGCACCACTAACTCGTGTTTCTTTATCTCACTAGAAAAGCAACACTGACGCACATTAGCGGATCACAGTTCGGTATCTTCGAGAAAATAAAAAGCCCAGATGTCTGTCAAGCATCATGAAGTGGCGTCTTATGAAGAAAAGAAGGCGTTGCAAAGAGCGTCGCGAAGCGTTAGTTGGAAAGAAGCATCGCGAAGCGCTAGGCTTTGGGCCAGACAAGAACCAAATTATTCCCCCAGACGACACTGCGAGGGAGGCAGGTGGGTAGAAAATCCTTGGAAGGCCGGGCGAGGACCCTTTCAAGTGTGGGAAGGGACGCGGCAGGGCGCCGCCGCCCCCCCCAACCCTGCCGGCCCTATAGGGGAGGATAATCAAAAAGCCGCCAGGGTCTTCCCGGAACTCCATCACCACAGGAGCTTCAACGGCTCTCCAGCGTGAGGTGGAGGGGAAGGAAGAGTAGATTATAGAAAATCCCTGTGATTAATCAGCTCATATTATCTTCCGAGGATTATTGCTGATATCGACAGACCTGATTAAGCTTAATGAAATTCTACGAATTCATCTGTTTCCTGAATACATATATTACGTTCCACAAAGATATAGCAACAGAAAACGAAACTAGGTGTGACCATAGAAATCGAAGTTTCGGTCTGTTTTCGTGAAACATTATTTCATTTTTCGAGGAAGATTTTAAGATTCTTGAGCAGTTTATCCAAACAAGTATAAGAAAACTTCTTGGAATTCCAGTCTTACACAGAAATAAAGGTGAAAGTGTCTGGACACCAATAATTTACATAAGAGCTTGATACTGACAGACGTTGACAGACAGCTGGGAATTGTCTCCTGCGAAGTTGACCAAAGAATTGAGAGCAAAAGGTCTCATGAAATTCTCACTACGAACCAACGAACAGAAAGAAGTTGGAGCTAATTAATATATCGTAAGATACGTTCCAAATCTAATTTAACCTAACCTATCTACATGTCAAATGTCAAATCTAATTTAACCTAACCTGTCTACATGTCAAATGTCAAATCTAATTTAACCTAACCTGTTACATGTCAAATGTCAAATCTAATTTAACTTAACCTAGGATACATGTCAAAGCTAAGTTAGCCTAACTTAGCTTGAAAAGACATTGGTAATTCGAATTTTGGGTGAGTCTCAACATAAAAAAATAAGAACATTAATCTAGATTTTGCCAAGAATCACCTAAATCTAATTCTAACCTAGGATAAAGCCAATCCTAATCCAACCAAGATTTAACAACCTAGTCAAGAAAACAAAATGGAAAAGTGTAAGTTTTTGGAGACCCTCACCCCCCCCCACCCCCCCAAAAAAAAAAGAGAAACGAGGCAATTAGAGTTGTGCAAAGTCGAAGGATTATGTAGGAGTAATTAACTGACGTGTTTTACAGAGACTGCATATCATCTTGGTCCAGGTTGCCTGCAACAAGACATTCTCACTACAGCCGCCAGCCAAAACAGAATATTCTCACTACAGCCGCCAGCCATTCTCATCACAGCAGTCAGCCTATACAGAACACGCTTGCCTATACACAACATTCTCACCACAGCAACCAGCCTATACACAACATTCTCACAACAGCCGCCAGCCTTTACACAACATTCTCACCACAATCGTCAGCCTATACACAATATTCTTACCACAGCCGTCAGCCTATATACAACATTCTCACCACAGCAGCCACCCTATACAGAACATTCTCACCACAGCCGACAACCTATAGACAACATTCTTACCGGAGCCGCCAACCTATACATGACATTCTCACCACAGCCGCCAGCCTATACACAGCATTCTCACTACAGCCACCAGCCTATACACAACATTCTCACCACAGGCACCAGCCTATACACATTCTCACTACAGCCACCAGCCTATACCCAACATTTTCACCACGGCCACCAGCCTATACACAACATTTTCACCACAGCCACCAGCCTATACGGAACATTTTCAACACAGCCGCCAGCCTATACACAACAGTCTCACCACAGCCGCCAGCCTATACACAGCGTTTTCACCACAGCCGCCAGCCTATACAAGAAATTCTCACAGCAGGCGCCAACCTATCCAAAACTTTCTCACCACAGCCATCAACCTATGCAAACCACAGCCGCCAGCCTATACACAACATTCTCACCACAGCAACCAGCTTATACACAGCATTCTCACCACAGCCGCCAGGCTATACACAACATTCTCACCACAGCAACCAGCTTATACACAGCATTCTCACCACAGCCGCCAGGCTATACACAGCATTCTCACCACAGCCACCAGCATATACACAACATTCTCACCACAGCCACCAGCCTATACATAACATTCTCACCACAGCCACCAGCCTATACATAACATTCTCACCACAGCCACCAGCCTATACACAACATTCTCACCACAGCCACCAGCCTATACACAACACTGACATCACATATAAACCTAGGCTGTGAGTGTGGCCACCCTCAACACTTGGCCTCTCAACATGTGGCTTCCGTCTTCACAACACCGCGGCTCGACATTTACAGGTAAGCCGACCTGTGGCCCATCAAACATTCACAGATGCCACGGTTCTGCTGCTGCTCTCTCTCTCTCTCTCTCTCTCTCTCTCTCTCTCTCTCTCTCTCTCTCTCTCTCTCTCTCTCTCTCTCTTCTGCATTTCTTGTTGGTTCTCGCTCCGCTCCCCCTTTGCTCTGGCTGGACTTCGTTACATGATCTGAATTTGTGTTATTTTGGAAGTATTGCAGTGCCACACACACACACACACACACACACACACACACACACATAAGCTGCAGGAAAATTGCATGCAAGAATTGACATTGTCTGTAACTTGTCGTTAGGAGAACAGTGAAGCAGACTAAATGTCTGTTGGTAAATATGAGAACTACATTCTTGTATATTGGTATAGAGGTAGTGAGCAAGCTGTTTACGTCCTGCATTAGGCTAAAGCTATAATAATATTCCTCTTAAGTTAGAGAAAAGTTTGATACAACAATTTCCATTCAAAGTAACTTTCAGCACTGAATGTAATGTTTGTCAACAACATGAAACTCGCGAAATGAAATGAATACCAGATTTGTAAACTGCAGAATTTAACGATCTTCGCATCGCTCGTGGTGGGCAAACTTGAGATGATACGGTCAGTGCACACGACACGAACGAGAATTGGAAAAGCTTCCGTAAATCTTTCACAGCAGTAGAGGGAACGCATGTGACAGTGCATAGTAGTAGACCTTTTTCCAAAGGGAAATCGTCATAACGGAACGATGACGTAGAGAAATGACTGACGACTACAATAGAAGCACAAGAGAACCTCATAGTGAAACTAAGACACTTGGAGCCACGAGAGAACACAATGTCTCTGTTGCTGTGTGAATCCCTCCGTGTTCTTTCGCAAATCTGGTAAACACATCTGAAGAACCACAGAGTTAATAGAGAAGGTCCAGAGGAGGCAACATAGATGGGTCCAGAAATAAGAGAGCTGAGTTACAGGGAAAGGCTTTATAGCCTCAGATTTGCCCACTTGGAAGAGAGAAGAGTGAGGGGTGACCTGATGACAGACCTTAAGTTTTTATACCAGGTTGATAACACAGTGAACAGCTATTCGAGAGATGTATCGGTTGAGCAACCAAAGGACATAACATGATATTGAGGAAGAAACTCAGTAAAAAATAAATGTAAAGAAGCACTTTGACAGTGTAAGAGTGGTGGATGAATGGATGAGGATGACTGAAGATGTAAATTAGTGCTAAGATCATACACTGATGTAGGAGTTGTATGATCATACAGTGATGTAGGAGTTGTATGATCATACAGTGATGTAGGAGTTGTATGATCATACAGTGATGTAGGAGTTGTACGATCATACAGTGATGTAGGAGTTGTATGATCATACAGTGATGTAGGAGTTGTATGATCATACAGTGATGTAGGAGTTGTATGATCATACAGTGATGTAGGAGTTCTATGATCATACAGTGATGTAAGAGTTGTATGATCATACAATGATGTAGGAGTTGTATGATCATACAGTGATGTAGGAGTTGTACGATCATACAGTGATGTAGGAGTTGTATGATCATACAGTGATGTAGGAGTTGTATGATCATACAGTGATGTAGGAGTTGTATGATCATACAGTGATGTAGGAGTTGTATGATCATACAGTGATGCAGGAGTTGTATGATTATACAGTGATGTAGGAGTTGTATGATCATACAGTGATGTAGGAGTTGTATGATCATACAGTGATGTAGGAGTTGTACGATCATACAGTGATGTAGGAGTTGTATGATCATACAGTGATGTAGGAGTTGTATGATCATACAGTGATGTAGGAGTTGTATGATCATACAGTGATGTAGGAGTTGTATGATCATACAGTTATGTAGGAGTTGTATGATCATACAGTGATGTAGGAGTTGTATGATCATACAGTGATGCAGGAGTTGTATGATTATACAGTGATGTAGGAGTTGTATGATCATACAGTGATGTAGGAGTTGTATGATCATACAGTGATGTAGGAGTTGTACGATCATACACTGATGTAGGAGTTGTATGATCATACAATGATGTAGGAGTTTACGATCATACAGTGATGTAGGAGTTGTATGATCATACAGTGATGTAGGAGTTGTATGATCATACAGTGATGTAGTTGTATGATCATACAGTGATGTAGGAGTTGTATGATCATACAATGATGTAGCTGTATGATCATACAGTGATGTTGGAGTTGTATGATCATACAGTGATGTTGGAGTTGCATGATCATACAGTGATGTAGGAGTTGTATGATCATAGAGTGATGTAGGAGTTGTATGATCATAGAGTGATGTAGGAGTTGTATGATCATACAGTGATGTAGGAGTTGTGCGATCATACAGTGATGTAGGAGTTGTGCGATCATACAGTGATGTAGGAGTTGTACGATCATACAGTGATGTTGGAGTTGTATGATCATACAGTGATGTAGGAGTTGTATGATCATACAGTGATGTAGGAGTTGTATGATCATACAGTGATGTAGGAGTTGTATGATCATACAGAATGTTCGAACGAGTGTAAACACCTCCCTTCCCTCCCCCGTACAGTACAAATAAGTAGTTGCAAATATGTAATCAGTTACACATTAAAAAAAAAAAAGGACACATATACACCTATGTAAGATAAGCTTTCGCACAAACATAAACCAGGTTACAAACACACACACACACACACACACACACACACACTGTTATCACACTTCCTCTGGCCTTCCTCAACCTCAGCCTCTGACCTCAATGCTAGCATCATCGCCAACCCGCACCCCAGACCAGGCTGGCCCAGACCGTAATGCCCCGCGTCGTGTAAAACACGTCTTTAGGCCGCTTAATTCAATATGGCCGATACGTTCTTTTGCGTGGGTCTCGCGCAGGAGATTAAAGGACCTCACTCCGCCTCTCATTTTCTTCCCCCTTCCCCTGACATCACCTCTCCCCACGCCGCCACCCTCACACATCACCTCATGACATTTCCTCTTACTCTTTACCGCCCACGGAGCCGTAGAAAGCTCACACACACACACACACACACACACACACACACACATATATATATATATATATATATATATATATATATATATATATATATATATATATATATATATATATATATATATCCCTGGGGATGGGGGAGAAAGAATACTTCCCACGTATTCCCTGCGTGTCGTAGAAGGCGACTAAAAGGGGAGGGAGCGGGGGCCTGGAAATCCTTCCCTCTCATTATTATTATTTTTTTTTTCCCAAAAGAAGGAACAGAGAAGGGGGCCAGGTGAGGATATTCCCTCAAAGGCCCAGTTCTCTGTTCTTAACGCTACCTCGCTAACGCGGGAAATGACGAGTAGTTTGAAAGAAAGAAAAAAAAAAAAAAAAATATATATATATATATATATATATATATATATATATATATATATATATATATATACTATTTTTTTATTATACTTTGTCGCTGTCTCCCGCGTTTGCGAGGTAGCGCAAGGAAACAGACGAAAGAAATGGCCCAACCCACCCCATACACATGTATATACATACGTCCACACACGCAAATATACATACCTACACAGCTTTCCATGGTTTACCCCAGACGCTTCACATGAACTGCTTCAATCCACTGACAGCACGTCAACCCCGGTATACCACATCGCTCCAATTCACTCTATTCCTTGCCCTCCTTTCACCCTCCTGCATGTTCAGGCCCCGATCACACAAAATCTTTTTCACTCCATCTTTCCACCTCCAATTTGGTCTCCCTCTTCTCCTCGTTCCCTCCACCTCCGACACATATATCCTCTTGGTCAATCTTTCCTCACTCATCCTCTCCATGTGCCCAAACCACTTCAAAACACCCTCTTCTGCTCTCTCAACCACGCTCTTTTTATTTCCACACATCTCTCTTACCCTTACGTTACTCACTCGATCAAACCACCTCACACCACACACTGTCCTCAAACATCTCATTTCCAGCACATCCATCCTCCTGCGCACAACTCTATCCATAGCCCACGCCTCGCAACCATACAACATTGTTGGAACCACTATTCCTTCAAACATACCCATTTTTGCTTTCCGAGATAATGTTCTCGACTTCCACACATTCTTCAAGGCCCCCAGGATTTTCGCCCCCTCCCCCACCCTATGATCCACTTCCGCTTCCATGGTTCCATCCGCTGCC
>NC_092232.1:43899757-43927257 GCF_036320965.1 Panulirus ornatus
CAGTGGGGACGTGTTATGTCTCAACAGCCAGTGAAGTACAGGTCAGGTACAGCACCACCTGGCGAGGTACAGGTCAGGTACAGCACCACCTGGCAAGGTACAGGTCAGGTACAGCACCACCTGGCGAGGTACAGGTCAGGTACAGCACCACCTGGCGAGGTACAGGTCAGGTACAGCACCACCTGGCGAGGTACAGGTCAGGTACAGCACCACCTGGCAAGGTACAGGTCAGGTACAGCACCACCTGGCGAGGTACAGGTCAGGTACAGCACCACCTGGCAAGGTACAGGTCAGGTACAACACCACCTGGCGAGGTACAGGTCAGGTACAGCACCACCTGGCAAGGTACAGGTCAGGTACAGCACCACCTGGCGAGGTACAGGTCAGATACAGCACCACCTGGCAAGGTACAGGTCAGGTACAGCACCACCTGGCGAGGTACAGGTCAGATACAGCACCACCTGGCGAGGTACAGGTCAGGTACAGCACCACCTGGCGAGGTACAGGTCAGGTACAGCACCACCTGGCGAGGTACAGGTCAGGTACAGCACCACCTGGCGAGGTACAGGTCAGGTACAGCACCACCTAGCGAGGTACAGGTCAGGTACAGCACCACCTGGCGAGGTACAGGTCAGGTACAGCACCACCTGGCGAGGTACAAGTCAGGTACAGCACCACCTGGCGAGGTACAAGTCAGGTACAGCACCACCTGGCAAGGTACAGGTTAGGTACAGCACCACCTGGCGAGGTACAAGTCAGGTACAGCACCACCTGGCAAGGTACAGGTCAGGTACAGCACCACCTGGCGAGGCACAAGTCAGGTACAGCACCACCTGGCGAGGTACAGGTCAGGTACAGCACCACCTGGCGAGGTACAGGTCAGGTACATCACCACCTGGCGAGGTACAGGTCAGGTACAGCACCACCTGGCGAGGTACAGGTCAGGTACATCACCACCTGGCGCTAATGTATTATGAAATTGACCCCGTCAACCAGAAGCAGCAGTGGCGCCTCTCCCACCTGTTGCACCACGGTTCTCACTCTTACCATCTGCACCACCTGTTGCACCACGGTTCTCACTCTTACCATCTGCACCACCTGTTGCACCACCGTTCTCACTCTTACCATCTGTACCACCTGTTGCTCCACTGTCACCATCTGCCCCACCTGCTGCACCACCGTTCTCACTCTTACCATCTGCACCACCTGTTGCTCCACGGTTCTCACTCTTACCATCTGCACCACCTGTTGCTCCACTGTCACCATCTGCCCCACCTGCTGCACCACGGTTGTCACTCTTACCATCTGCACCACCTGTTGCACCACGGTTCTCACTCTTACCATCTGCACCACCTGTTGCTCCACGGTTCTCACTCTTACCATCTGCACCACCTGTTGCTCCACTGTCACCATCTGCCCCACCTGCTGCACCACCGTTCTCACTCTTACCATCTGCACCACCTGTTGCTCCACCGTTCTCACTCTTACCATCTGCACCACCTGTTGCTCCACTGTCACCATCTGCCCCACCTGTTGCACCACGGTTCTCACTCTTACCATCTGCACCACCTGTTGCACCACGGTTCTCACTCTTACCATCTGCACCACCTGTTGCTCCACTGTCACCATCTGCCCCACCTGCTGCACCACCGTTCTCACTCTTACCATCTGCACCACCTGTTGCACAACGGTTCTCACTCTTACCATCTGCACCACCTGTTGCTCCACTGTCACCATCTGCCCCACCTGCTGCACCACCGTTCTCACTCTTACCATCTGCACCACCTGTTGCACAACGGTTCTCACTCTTACCATCTGCACCACCTGTTGCTCCACTGTCACCATCTGCACCACGGTTCTAATCCTTACCATATGCACCACCTGTTGCACCACTACTCCCATCTGCCCCACCTGTTGCTCCTCTACTACCACCACCATCTGCCCCACCTGTTGCTCCACCACTACCACCACCATCTGCCCCGCCTGTTGCACCATGGTTCTTACGGTTACCTTCTGCACCACCTGTTGCAACACTACCACCATCTGCCCCACCTGTTCCACCATGGTTACCTTACCTTCTGCACCAGCACCACTCTCTCCCCTGTCCACCACCACCACCATCTGTCCCATCCGCTGCTCCACTATCACCATCTGACCCACCTGTTGCTCCACCACCACCACCATCTGCCCCACTTGTTGCTCAACCACCACCACCATCTGTCCCACCTGTTGCTCCATCACCACCATCACTATCTACCCCACCTGTTGCTCCACCACCATTTGCCCCACCTGTTGCTCCACCACCATTTGTCCCACCTGTTGCACCACCATCATCAAATGCCCTCACCTGCTGCTCCACCCACCACCACTACCATCTCCCCCACCTGTTGCTCCATCACCACCACCAACTGCCCCACCTGTTGGTTCACCACCACCACCACCATCATCTGCCCCACCTGTTGCTCCAACACCATCTGCCCCACCTGTTGCTCCACCACCACCACCATCTGTTCCACCTGTTGCACCATCACCACCATCTGCCCCACATGCTGTTCCACCACCATCACCATCTACCCCACCTGCTGCTCCACCACCACCACCATCACCATCTACCCCACCTGTTGCTCCACCATCACCATCTACCACACCTGTTGCTGCTCCCTCACCATCACCATCTACCCCACCTGTTGCTGCTCCCTCACCATCACCATCTACCCCACCTGTTGCTGCTCCATCACCATCTACCCCACCTGTTGCTGCTCCCTCACCATCACCATCTACCCCACCTGTTGCTCCACCATCAACACCACCATCATCCCCACCTGTAGCTTCTCCCCCACCATCACCATCTACCCCGCCTGTTGCTCCACCACCCACCTGTTGCACCTCACCTCCATCTCCCGTCCCGTGCTGTGCACATCTCCCTCCCTCCGGCACTTCCATCCTTGTTGGTGGGTTCTGTTACCCCAAGTCCTGCCCTCTCACCCTCACCTCACCAACACACTCACGTCAGTAATGCATCACTATCAACTTCTTCTACCGCCAACACATGCAATGTCTGTCTGTATCAATATCACTTCTACCGCCATAGACCCGTTCAGATCTGCTGGGGTTCATAGTCTACCTCGACCCACGCCATATTCCCCTTACCGTTTTCCCGTCAGCGTGTCCGTTGGTTACATTAGAGAAAACTTTAATGTTGCAGACAACAGAACCAGGTAGAGCCACTTAACCTGGTCGTACCATGCAGGTAGAGCCAGCTAACCTGGTCGTATCAAGCAGGTAGAGCCAGCTGACCAGGTCGTATCAAGCAGGTAGAGCCAGCTAATCTGGTCGTATCAAGCAGGTAGAGGCAGCTAACCTGGTCGTATCAAGCAGGTAGAGCCAGCTAACCTGGTCGTATCAAGCAGGTAGAGCCAGCTAACCTGGTCGTATGAGGCAGGTAGAGCTAGCAAACCTGGTCGTATGAAGCAGGTAGAGCCAGCTAACCCTGGTCGTATCAAGCAGGTAGAGCCAGCTAACCTGGTCATATCAAGCAGGTAGAGCCAGCTAACCTGGTCGTATCAAGCAGGTAGAGCCAGCTAACTTTGGTCGTATCACGCAGGTAGAGAGAGCTAACCTGGTTGTATCAAGCAGGTAGAGCCAGCTAACCTGGTCGTATCAAGCAGGTAGAGCCAGCTAACCTGTATCACGCAGGTAGAGAGAGCTAACCTGGTTGTATCAAGCAGGTAGAGCCAGCTAACCTGGTCGTATCAAGCAGATAGAGCCAGCTAACCTGGTCGTATCAAGCAGGTAGAGCCAGCTAACCTGGTCGTATCAAGCAGGTAGAGCTAGCAAACCTGGTCGTATGAGGCAGGTAGAGATAGCTAACCTGGTTGTATCAAGCAGGTAGAGCCAGCTAACCTGGTCGTAACAAGCAGGTAGAGCCAGCTAACCTGGTCGTATCACGCAGGTAGAGGCAGCTAACCTGGTCGTAACAAGCAGGTAGAGCCAGCTAACCTTGGTCGTATCAAGCAGGTAGAGCCAGCTAACCTTGGTCGTATCAAGCAGGTATTTCTTGTTCAAAAATCGTATTGATCGTGAGCGGTGCCGTAGCCGCCCCTCCTCGTCCGTCAAACCCTCCCCTACACTGGGTCAGCCCAGTGCCTTCCTTCTTTCCCCCCCCCCCCCTAACCTCACACGACTGACAGTAACCACAAGTGTACCATCGCCTGCAAAATAATAATACCAAGCATTTCTGCCACTACAGTGGCAGAAGGACCTTGTTTCCTTTCTCTCTCTTTTTTTTTCTTCTTTCTTAACACCACGCATCTCGATTTTCACTCATCACACACGTAGGACCTGCAGTGAGGTTCCTGGGTCACTGTGGACGTAGGTGGTTGGAGGTGAGGCGGGAGGCGCGGTGTACCGCTCGACGGCGTTGGGTGGACTGGGAGACGTTGAGTGACACTCGCCTGAGCCAACGAGCTGGCTGGCGTTGCTAGGCAACCCCCGGGGCCTCACCTCCCACGCCCGCCAAGCCATCCTGCGCCCTATGTCGCCAAGGAGGGCGTGCATGGACTCCCAGGGCACTCGCCCATTAACCGCGTAAGACTATTGTAATTAGCAGTAGTGTGACGGGCATTTGAGAAACCGAGGCGCAAAAACTGCACTCACCGGGCTTCGTGCGGTGAGGTGGTGGCTGGCTACACACACACACACACACACACTCTCGCCACCTCTCCCGCCACACAGTAAATGTACTTTACTATAACACCCTCACCCTCCTTCTTTCACTCAGCTGGCTCCCTCCACAGCCAAGGTCAGAGTTCATTCATATCACCGTATGGGAGCCTAGCCTAGCCTCCCTCACCTGCACATTTGTGTCTGTATATATCATTAATATCCCTGGGGATATGGGAGAAAGAACACTGCCCCCCACGTATTCCCTGCGTGTCGTAGAAAACGACTGAAAGGGGAGGGAGCGAGGGGGCTGCTGGAAATCCTCCCCTCCTGTTTTACTTTTCCAAAACAAAGAACAGAGAAGGGGGCCAAGTGAGGATTTTTTTTCCCCCTCTAAGGCTCAGTCATCTGATCTTAACACTACCTCGCTAACGCGGAAATGGCGAATATGGATGAAATATGAAGTACATATATCATTATCTCTGAGGACATCACCCTGTTTAGATCTGTTGGTTCACATTTTCCCTGCCTCAGTCAACCCAGTTAAACCTTACCTGCATGATATATATTAGAACCTCAGGAATGGGTCATGTACAAATGCTTATATGATAATTATTAACACAAACATCATATATAATTATCTCTGATTCTTCATATTTACATCAATTTTACAACCTGCTTTGATTTTTTTTTTCATAAGCTCAAAAATAAGTCAGAGTAGATGTAGTTCATCACGCATCAAAATATCATTGACCCATCTCTAACTCGATCGGACTGTGAAGAAAGCTTAACCTGTAAGGATGTTAGATTAAATTCCATTTGTTTTATAGATAATGAACAGAAACATTTACTTTCACTAAATAATACTAATGATGATAATAATGATAATGATAATAATAATAATGATAATAATAATAATAATAATAATAATAATAATAATAATAATAATAATGATAATAATAATAATAATAATAATAATAATAATAATAATAATAATAACAATAATAATGATAATAATGATAATAATAACAATGATAATAATGATAATAATAACATTGATGATAATGATACTAGTATAATGATAATAATAACAATGATAATAATAATAATAATGATAATAATAATAATAATTATAATGATAATAATAATAATAATAATGATAATAATAATAATTATGATAATAATGATAATAATAAATTTTTTTTTTCAAACTATTCGCCATTTCCCGCGTTAGCGAGGTAGCGTTAAGAACAGAGAACTGGGCCAACCCACCCACATACGCATGTATATACATATACGTCCACACACGCACATATACATACCTATACATTTCAACGTATATATATATATATATATATATATATATATATATATATATATATATATATATATATATATATATATATATATATATATATATATATATAGTTAAGAGTAAATGTGAATAAGAGCAAGGTTATTAGGTACAGTAGGGTTGAGGGTCAAGTCAATTGGGAGGTAAGTTTGAATGGAGAAAAAACTGGAGGAAGTGAAGTGTTTTAGATATCTGGGACTGGATCTGGCAGCGGATGGAACCATGGAAGCGGAAGTGGATCATAGGGTGGGGGAGGGGGCGAAATCCTGGGGGCCTTGAAGAATGTGTGGAAGTCGAGAACATTATCTCGGAAAGATAAAATGGGTATGTTTGAAGGAATAGTGGTTCCAACAATGTTGTATGGTTGCGAGGCGTGGGCTATGGATAGAGTTGTGCGCAGGAGGATGGATGTGCTGGAAATGAGATGTTTGAGGACAATGTGTGGTGTGAGGTGGTTTGATCGAGTGAGTAACGTAAGGGTAAGAGAGATGTGTGGAAATAATAAGAGCGTGGTTGAGAGAGCAGAAGAGGGTGTTTTGAAGTGGTTTGGGCACATGGAGAGGATGAGTGAGGAAAGATTGACCAAGAGGATATATGTGTCGGAGGTGGAGGGAACAAGGAGAAAAGGGAGACCAAATTGGAGGTGTAAAGATGGAGTGAAAAAGATTTTGTGTGATCGGGTCCTGAACATGCAGGAGGGTGAAAGGAGGGCAAGGAATAGAGTGAATTGGAGCGATGTGGTATACCGGGGTTGACGTGCTGTCAGTGGATTGAAGCAGGGCATGTGAAGCGTCTGGGGTAAACCATGGAAAGCTGTGTAGGTATGTATATTTGCGTGTGTGGACGTATGTATATACATGTGTATGGGGGGGGTTGGGCCATTTCTTTCGTCTGTTTCCTTGCGCTACCTCGCAGACGCGGGAGACAGCGACAAAGTATAATAATATATATATATATATATATATATATATATATATATATATATATATATATATATATATACACACAGACATATTCATATATACACATGTACATAATTCATACATGCTACCTTTATTCATTCTCGTCGCCAACCCACCACACATGAAGTGACAACCCCCTCCCCCCGCATGCGCGCGAGGTAGCGCTAGGAAAAGACAACAAAGGCCACATTCGTTCAGATTCATTCTCTAGCTGTCATTTATAATGCACCGAAACCATAGCTCCCTTTCCACATCCTGGCCCACAAAACTTTCCATGGTTTACCCCAGACGCTTTACATGCCCTGGTTCAATCCATTGACAGCACGTCGACCCTGGTATGCCACATCGTTCCAATTCACTCTATTCCTTGCACGCCTTTCACCCTACTGCGTGTTCAGGCCCCGATCGCTCAAAATCTTTTTCACTCCATCCTTCCACCTCCAATTTGGTCTCCCACTTCTCCTCGTTCCCTCCACCCTTTGTCAATCTTTCCACACTCATTCTCTCCATGTGACCAAACCATTTCAAAACACCCTCTTCTGCTCTCTCAGCCACACTCTTTGTTACCACACGTCTTTTTACCCTTTCATTACTTACCCGATCAAACCATCTTACACCACATATTGTCCTTAAACATCTCGTTTCCAACACATCCACCCTCCTCCGCACAACCCTGAGAAGGAGATGGAGTGAGTATTTTGAAGGTTTGTTGAATGTGTTAGATGATAGAGTGGCAGATATAGGGTGTTTGGGTCGAGGTGGTGTGCCAAGTGAGAGGATTAGGGAGAATTGTTTGGTAAACAGAGAAGAGGTAGTGAAAACTTTGCGGAAGATGAAAGCCGGCAAGGCAGCGGGTTTGAATGGTATTGCAGTAGAAACTATTAAAAAAGGGGGTGATTGTGTTGTTGACTAATTGGTAAGGATATTTATTGTATGTATGGCTCATGGTGAAGTGCCTGAGGATTGGCGGAATGCATGCGTAGTACCATTGTACAAAGGCAAAGGGGATAAAGGTGAGTGTTCAAATTAGAGGTATAAGATCATTAAGTACAGTAGGGTTGAGGGACAAGTCAATTGGGAAGTAAGCTTGAATGGAGAAAAACTGGAGGAAGTGAAGTGTTTTAGATATGTGGGAGTGGATTTGGCAACCGATGGAACCATGGAAGCGGAAGTGAATCATAGGGTGGGGGAGGGGGCGAAAGTTCTGGGAGCGTTGGAAAATGTGTTGAAGTCGAGAACATTATCTCGGAAAGCAAAAATGGGTATTTTTGAAGGAATAGTGGTTCCTACAATGTTGTATGGTTGCAAGGCGTGGGCTATAGATAATAATAATAACAATAATAATAATAATAATAATAATAATAATAATAATAATAATAGTAATAATAATAATAATAATGATAACGATAATAATAATAATGACAATAATAGCAATAGAAATAATAATATTGATAATAATAGCAATAGAATTAAAACAATGATAATAATGATGATAATGATAATGATAATAATAATAATAATAATGATAATAATAATAATAATAATAATAATAATAATAATAGTGATAATAATGATAATAATAATAATGATAATAATAATAATAATAATAATAATAATAATAGTAATGAGAAGAGCAATGATATTAATGATGATAATAATACTAATGATGAAAGGGTGCAGGTACATATCCTGATAATTTACACAATAATCACACTTATAGATAAAGGAATAATGATAGACAGATGCTGTCCACAGTTGCTGCAATTTTCTTTTTTCCATTGCGGTAACTTGTACTGTAAAAAAGGCGGTCCTGTATTCTGTCTGCAGTGGTTGCCAGACGTACGACAACTAACCCATATACACAATTGTAGACACATCGAGGAAGATGCCAGACGTACAACAACTAACCTCCGTGCACGGTTGTACACACACCGAGGAAGGTGCCAGGCGCACGATTACCATCCCCCCCATACACGGTGCAAGTAATTCACCCATTTCCTTGGCAGGATGGATATTGCTGTTTGCTAGCGTGATATATACCTAGGGAAATATTATGTTATATAGTATATGATTCAGAACACCGGTCTTTTTTCTGTGTTGTCGCGCTAAGAAAGTTACCAGACGCATGAGACTAACCCACTTACACAATAGCCAATGAACTACCAATATCCTTTGCTGGAAAGACACATTGGTTGCTGGGTAATACGCTTTCGGAAAAATATGTTAGTTTTCGTTGAAAGTTTTTGCCGGCAGTATAGGAGGCAGGAAGAGGTCTCCGGGTTGTACCACTTAAGAATGTCATTCCACCGTTCTCCGACGAAACAAAACAATTGTTTATCATTGTCGGATCGCCTGCCCAGTGTGATCCTATGATCAATGGTTAGCTAGTCAGGTGCATCCAAGTCCTCCTCCCAAGAGCAAATAGACGAGAGCCAGAATATGCTAACACTTGAAATCAAGATTTTTGGATTTTACCTTTCTTGATATTGCTGCAATTTATCACATACGTTATCATTATATTTTTGTCGTCAGTTATGCATCCCTACGTGGGATAAATGAATTATTTTTTGCTTATTTCCCTCTGACTTTTCATCTCCACCATAACTCTGGTCTTTAACCTGATCCGTAAGGGTCAGGTCAAAGGCCAATGGTGACGTTGTTGTAGTAAAGAGGAGGATGTAGTGAAGATGTGTTTATCGTGGGTGTAGTGAAGATGAGTTTGTCGCGGATAAAGAAGTTGGTAGTTTGTGTTTGCAGTGATAATACCTCAGCCACAGAAGAAAATGAACAGAATCTACTGATCACACAGGGCAGCAATAACCGACTGTATGAGGTTTTAACCATGTCACTGATTGGGATACACTCCAAGCTGAGGCGGGAGGCCGTCTCTATTTTCAATTTCCTCGAGACATTTTTCTTCTAACACAAAAAGTCTTGGGGCCTACACGAGGTGAGACTACAGTGGACCTAATCCTGTCTTTCACTCGATTCATGACTGAGAATGTTATTGTTTAGAGAGAGTCCTTTAGTGACCACATTTGACATTATCTGTGATGTGAAGGTCAATGACTACACAGAGTCACCATGACTACAGCAAGGTAGACTGCATTAGGATGGGAAGGTAGCTGGTTCAAAGTTGAATGGCAAATTCTGATGAATGGTCTCCATTTTCAAAGAGAGTTTGAGGTGTTCAAAGAGGTGGTTGAAGAAGTAATTTGCAGGTTTGTACTAAAGAAGACTAGAATAATAAAGAATAGAAGAACCTTCCTGGCTCAACAGAATGATAGAAAAAGCACGCAGAAAGAGGCAACATTTATGGAGACGATACAGACAACCAGGAGAGCATGAATGTTATACACTATAAAAGACAACTTAGCAAAGCCACCAAGGCAGTGAAGAAAGCTCGGAGGAGTTTGAGTAAATCCTTGCTGGAAATGTCAAGGAGAGCGAATCTTTCCTCAAGTGATATAATTCTAAGTCAAGAGTGAAAGAAATGCTAATGATGATAATGATATAAAGACTGCCTCACTTCTGAATGAATACTTTTGCTCGGAATTCACAGAAGAAATCCTACAAGTCCAACCAGACCCTGTTAAGGTTTTTACTAGATCACAGGAAGAACATGTGTCTATTCTTGACTTGTCTCCTGAGCTGGTGCTTCGAAAACTGTTAAACCTCAAATCCGGCAAAGGTTCCTGAAGTAGATGGTTTACACTCTCCACATCTCGAGAATATTGTGTATGAGACTAGGTTCCTCCTCAGTGATATCTTTCAGGCTGCTCTAAGAGAGAGTACAGTCCCTAGCGCCAAGGTGTCTCAGTTATTCAAGAAAGGATGACTTGTCTTAATATCAAATTACAGAGCTATTAACCAAACAAGCCAGGTCAGTCAGGTAAATGGATGTCACTCTGAAAGATGCTATGAAGTCACACCTGGTCCACTTCAAGCTTGTCAAAAGCAGTTAACATGGATTCATAAGGGGTCGTTCTTGCCTCACAAATTTACTTCAGTTCTTGGAGGATGTCACCAGATACCTTGGCGAGGGTCAACCAATTGAAATATCTCGACTTCATTAAAGCCTTTGATAAGGTCCACCCACAATAGATTGATCAGAAAATGAAAGCTCGCGGGCTACCCGGCAAATTTCAGACTGGATTGAGGAATGGCTCAGGGACCATAAACAGAAAATGGTTATCAATAGAATGTCATCAAACTGGTCACTTGTAACTAATGGTGTGCCCTAAGGATCTGTGCTGGGGCCGATGTTGTTCATTAAACATACTGGTGACACTAATATACATGCAGATGACATTAAGTTGTTCACAAGAACTGTGTCAATAGTTGATGCTGTCTACATACAGGACGGCCTGAGAGCCATGTCTGACTAGTCCACTGAGTGGCAAATGTTAGTCATCCTCGACAAGTGTGTTGTGCTACATGTGGGACACAGTAACCCACAGTATGATTATTACCTTGGTGACAGACACATGGAGTCAGAGCCTGAGAAGTGTGATCATTCGTCAGTCCTTCAAGGTACAGAAGCAACGTGTAACTGCAGCTTAGAGAGCTAACCAAGTCTTGGGTATGATAAAAAAAGGGCCTTTATCTACATAGGCCAATATGTCGTGTGTACGTTGTATAAGACCTTGGTGAGATATCGCTTAGAGTATTGTATACAAGCATGGAGGAAACACCTGCGTACAATGAGATGTTGATCTACTTGAGAAGGTGCAAAGGAGGCGGGATACAATGATACCTGAGCTCCTAACCATAGAGTAAGATCAGAGGCCTAGAAACTTCAGTCTGGCAACACTATAGACTAATCATCTTCCAGCCGACCGCGCAGAAGTGTTTAGAATTCGAAAAGGTTACGTGAAAGTTGACCCAGAAATATCCTTCACTATGGGAAAAACTATGACAAGATGTCATCACTATAAATTGTTCAGACATCATACACGGTTGGATGCTAGGAACTATTTTTTTTTCTTTTTCGCAAGAGGATATTGACCACTGGAATGACCTTTCCCATGCAGCAATAGTAGATGTTAGTATCAGTGCCTGGGAAAGGTCACCTCAACAGTACCTAAGACGTAGAGAGACGGTATACACGAGCCAGGCCAGTTTTCGTCTGGCTCCCAGCACGTCGCCTTCTGGCTTCAAGACCTGGCTACATCGTAACCAGTGCAGGACTCAAGTAAAGTCAAGATTTTTCCTCTTTTAATGTAAGCTGAGACGGCACAGCCATCTCATTAACGCTGTTTCCTGGCGCTACCCTTTCATTGCTTACTCGATCAAACCACCTCCCACCACATAGTGTCCTCAAACATCTCATTTCCAACATGTCCACCCCCCTCCGCACAACCCTGTCTAGATGCCCATGCCTCGCAACCATATAACATTGTTAGAATCACTATTCCTTCAAAGATACCCATTTTTGCTCTCCGAGATAACGTTCTCGCCTTCCACACATTCTTCAGTGCTCCCAGAACCTTCGCCCCCTCCCCCACCCTGTGACTCGCCTTTGCATCTATGGTTCCATTCGCTGCTAAGTCCACTCCCAGATATTCAAAACGCTTCACAAAAATATTCAACAAAATTCTATCGGAGGCCAGGTGCCAAATGACTGGAAACTAGCAAATTTTACTCCTATATATAAAAGCGGAGACAAAAAGTGTGCCTTGAACTACCGCCTAATTAGTCTTACGTCAATGTTAGGTAAAATAATGGAAAAATACTACGAGATAATTTGTCACGTTTCTAGAACACAAAATCAAATCAGAAAACAACAGGGCTTCCGCAATAGATCCTGCCCGACGAATGTGCTGGAATTTCTTTATGTTATTTATCAAAACTGGAACGGAAAATTACCATCTGATGTCGTGTATTTAGATTTCCAAAAGGCTTTCGATAAAGTACCTCATAAGAGACTATTATATAAACTCAAAGCACACGGAATCGGTGAAGAACTCTGTACATGGATCAGAGACTGGCTTACCGGAAGAAAGCAGCGGCGAAGCCTCGGATTGGCTAGACGTAACGAGTGGTGTGCCACAGGGGTCGGTCCTAGGCCCAATTCTTTTCATAATATACATTAATGACCTAGAACTCGGTCTCATATCTAAGATCTGGCGATACTAAATTATGAGGTAGAGATGTAAACAGGCGGGACTGCGAAATGACTCAAAGAGATCTTAACTTACTAGCAGAGTGGTCAGACTGATGGTAAATGAAGTTTAAAGTAGATAGCTGTAAAGTTATGCAGTTTGGAGACAGGAATATACGTTACCACTACAAACTATTCGGAAACTCTCCAACTAAAGTAGATGAAGAAAAGGACCTTGGAGTTATCATGAGCAACAATTTGAAATACACTAAACAGTGTCAAGCAGCAAGTGAAAAAGGCAATCAAATATTAAGTTTCATAGCCAGGAACATAGATTTTCGACATCAGAAACAATTCTCACACTTTATAATTCTCTAGCAAGACCAAAGCATGAATATTCAATCCAGTTTTGGTCCCCAAACTATAAGGAAGACGAGGAAAAATTAGAGCAAGTACAAAGACGCGCAACAAAAATGATCCCATCACTTAGAAATCTGGCTTATGAAGAGAGGCTAAAACGATTGGATCTCTTCTCCCTTAAAAAACTTGAGACTTCGCGGCGAATCAATCCAAGTGTTCAAAATTCTGAACAAGTTCGATAAGGTAAATCACGAATATCTTTTCGAAATACAAGAAAATACAGTTACCAGGACAAATGGAATAAAACTCAAAGCTAAATGATGTAGTACGGACGTGGGAAAATGCTTCTTTTCTTATAAGTGTGTTGAGCACTGGAATAAGTTACCGTCAGACGTAGTGAATGCTAAGACTATAAATACCTTCAAAAATCGTTTGGATAAATACCCTATAAATGCATAAACGACAGCGGTAACGGGGGCGCTAGAGGGCTAAAGTGCAGCAGCGGGGGAAGTCGACTTGGTGATAACTTAAAAAACTGCTGAGCGGAATCACATTTTTTGTTGTTGTTTTTTGGCGTTATATCCTTTTTTTTTTTTTCTTTTTTCAGACAACCCATTCGTGGGCCAGTCAGTCAGGCCTCCTATTGCCTGTCTCTCTCATGGAAACAAGACACTGGTGCCGTTGGTGTACCACGGACAAATGCCGCCCTGGTGCGAGGCTACACAACCCCGCCGCCGTCGCCTATTGTGACAGCTTGGGAGGCGTGGGCTGAAGCTGCTATGGCGCCAAACATCAGGACATGAATTTAGTGACAACCTGGAGGTTATATAGCCCCTCAAACTGCTGAACTTGTGGCCTTATGGTCTACAGTTGCTGAACTTGTGGCCTTATGGTCTACAGTTGCTGAACTTGTGGCCTTATGGTCTACAGTCTTGATTCTTGACGGGTTTGTTATGGTTCCGGGTATATATAGAGCGTGATGGAGGTGGGAAGGTACTACAGTCTCTTGTTGGGCTTGACTTGGTTTACTACGGTAACTTCGTGTGCTCCACTGGCCCATCCTAGCTTCCTCTCCCTACTCGAAACCCTCCCTACCTTCTCTCTTCCTTCCTCATCTCCGAACTCTACTCCCATTTCTTTCATCACTCATTTTCTTTCCCCTCCTGCTCCTCGAATTAATTATGAAGCGATATACATATATTCTCATCCTAAAAAGAATTCTTGGATTAGTTTATGATCAATTATGAATGTGATAAAAGAATTAACAGGTTCATTATAACCTTAGGCTCTTGCCCACGTAAAATCCACCGCTTGAATCATACATATTCTCATTTCGTGTCTTGGGACGATTTCTCACATGAATATTGGTTACATGCTTTCCAAACCAACCATGAATATCTAACAGATATCAATTCCCCCATACCCATAATATATATATATATATATATATATATATATATATATATATATATATATATATATATATATATATATATATATATATATATATATATATTGGAAAGGATCACAATTTTGCGCGTGATCAAGTATATTCCTTTGAGTCCACGGGGAAAATGGAACACGATAAGTTCCCAAGTGCACTTTCGTGTAACAATCACATCATCATGGGAGATACAAGAAAGAAATATAAGTCAGCTGATATACAACGGAGAGACGTAGCTAGAACGCCATTTGGTAAACAAGTGATTGTCTAAGACAGACAACGAGCGTATCATAAAATTATGTGGACAAGAAGGGGAATTGTTTACAAATTTTATCAACAATAAAGCTATCCACTTTATATAGGCCTTCACTAATATCAAGGTTATAATTCTTTGGGTATTTGATAATAGAAAATTCAATGATATTTCTCGTTGTCCTGGAGTTATAGTTAATATCTGAGATGGTATTACTCCAGTCAGTACAATAATCGTAGTTTTTGACGTGATTTATCAAGGCATTTGATTCTTGTCCTGTTCTTATACTATATCTATGTTGCTTAAGTCTTATAAAAAGATCCTTACTAGTCTGCCCAACATAAAACTTATCACAATGGCACTTTATAGATGCACCCAGGAGAATTTTCTGATGAGTTCCTGATTAAGATATTCTTTATAGTATTATTGTTGATAAAGGCAACATTTACATGAAAGGATTTAAGCAACTTGGGAAGTAAAGTAAAATTACTATTAAAAGGGAGAACTAAAAGATTCTTGGCGTCAATGGAAGGTTTGGGTTCAACTCTTATAAAATGATTTCTTTGTTAACTTAAGGGATTTATCAATGAAAGATCTACGGTACTTTAACTTAGATCCAATAGAATATATCTTCTCAAACTCATCAATAAACTCTGGACTGCAAATACGTAGTGCCCTTAGGAACACATTGAAATTATGATAATTTACCTCTGTCATGTTGAGATGAGTAATAATGGATATATGAGCATACATTGGTAGGTTTTCTAAGGGTATTACTTAAACTTGTTTCCTTGCCTATGGATCATGCAGTCTAAAAATGGTAACATACCATTATTTTAATTTTCTACAGTAAATTTGGTGGAAGGTACTAAATAGTTAAGCAAGGGGAGAAATGTTTAAATTTTTATTCGTTGGCCAAACACAAAGAACATCATCTACATACCTAAACCAAATTGCATTAGAAGGCAAGATATCCATTATTAATTTTTTTTCAAAGAATTTCATACAAAGATTACTTAGGACATATTGCTAAAATCCTTCATTGTAAATTTTGCCTTCAGCAACAATAATACCATAAAGAATATCTTAATCAGGAACTCACTAGAAAATTCTCCTGGATGCATGTATAAAGTGCCATGTAGAAATTGTGACAAGTTTTATGTTGGGCAGACTGGTAAGGATCTTTCTGTTAGACTTAAACAACATAAATATAGTGTGAGAACAGGACAAGAATCAAATGCCTTGTTTAATCACGTTAAAAACTACGATCATTGTATCGACTGGAGTAATGCCATCTCCGTTACTAACTCTTTACCTCACTCTTTTTATTACCACACATCTCTCTCACCCTTTCATTACATACTCGATCAAACCACCTCACACCACATATTGTCCTCAAACATCTCATTTCCAACACATCCACCTTCCTCCGCACAACCCTATCTATAGCCCATACCTCACAACCATATAACATTGTTGGAACCACTATTCCTTCAAACATACACATTTTTGCTCTCCTAGACAACGTTCTCGCCTTCCACACAGTCTTCAACGCTCCCGGAACGTTCGCCCCTTCCCCCACCCTGTGACTCACCTCCGCTTCCATGGTTCCATCCGCTGCCAAATACACTCCCAGATATCTAAAACACTTCACTTCCTCCAGTCTTTGTGTATTCAAACTTACCTCCCAATTTACTTGTCCCTCAACCCTACCGAACTTAATAACATTGCTATTATTCACATTTACTTTCAGCTTTCTTCTTTCACACACTTTACCAAACTCAGTCACCAGCTTCTGCAGTTTCTCACCCGAATCGGCCACCAGCGCTGTATCATCAGCAAACAACTGACTCGCTTCCCAAGCCCTCTCATCTACAACAGACTGCATACTTGTCCCTCTCTCCAAAACTCTTGCATTCACCTCCCTAACAACCCCATCCATAAACAAATTAAGAAACCATGGAGACATCACGCATCCCTGCCGCAAACCGACATTCACTGGGAACCAGTCACTTTCCTCTCTTCCTACTCGTACACATGCCTTACATCCTCGATAAAAACTTTTCACTGCTTCTAGCAACTTACCTTCCACACGATATACTCTTAATACCTTCATCTCTATCATATGCCTTCTCCAGATCCATAAATGCTACATACAAATCCATCTGTTTTTCTAAGTATTTCTCACATACATTCTTCTGAAAACACACTGCTCTTTCCCAGTCTGATGCTCTGTACATGCCTTCACCCTCTCAATCAATACCCTCCAATATAATTTTCCGGGAATACTCAACAAACATATACCTCTGTAATTTGAACACTCACCTTTATCCCCTTTGCCTTTGTACAATGACACTATGCATGCATTCCGCCAATTCTCAGGCACTTCACCATGAACCATACATACATTGAATATCCTCACCAACCACTCAACAGCACAGTCACCCCCTTTCTTAATAAATTCCACAGCAATACCATCCAAACCCGCCGCCTTGCCGGCTTTCATCTTCCGCAAAGCTTTTACCACCTCTTCTCTGTTTACCAAGTCATTCTCCCTGACCCTCTCACTTCACACATCAACTCTTTCCCACCACCTCTGACACATATATCCTCTTTGTCAATCTTTCCTCACTCATTCTCTCCATGTGACCAAACCATTTCAAAACACCCTCTTCTGCTCTCTCAACCACACGCTTTTTATTACCACACATCTCTCTTACCCTTTCATTACTTACTCGATCAAACTACATCGCACCACATTGTCCTCAAACATCTCATTTCCAGCACATCCACCCTCCTGCGCACACCTCTATCTATAGCCCACGCCTCGCAACCATATGACATTGTAGGAACCACTATTCCTTCAAACATACCCATTTTTGCTTTCCAAGATAATGTTCTCGACTTCAACACATTTTTCAACGCTCCCAGAACTTTCGCCCCCCACCCCCCCCACCCTATGATTCACTTCCGCTTCCATGGTTCCATCTGCTGCCAAATCCACTCCCAGATATCTAAAACACTTCACTTCCTCCAGTTTTTCTCCATTCAAACTTACCTCCCAATTTACTTGTCCCTCAACCCTACTGTATCTAATAACCTAGCTCTTACTCACATTTACTCTAAGCTTTCTTCTTTCACACACTTTACCAAACTCAGTCACAAGTTTCTGCAGTTTCTCACCCGAATCGGCCACCAGCGCATTATCATGAGCGAACAACAACTAACTCCCTTCCCAAGCTCTCTCATCCACAACAGACTGCATACTTGCCCCTCTTTCCAAAACTCTTGCATTCACCTCCCTAACAACCCCATCCATAAACAAATTAAACAACCATGGAGACATCACACACCCCTGCCGCAAACCAACATTCACTGAGAACCAATCACTTTCCTCGCTTCCTACACGTACACATGCCTTACATCCTCGATAAAAACTTTTCACTGCTTCTAACAACTTGCCTCCCACACCATATATTCTTAATACCTTCCACAGAGCATCTCTATCAACGCTATCATATGGCTTCTCCAGATCCATAAATGCTACATACAAATCCATTTGCTTTTCTAAGTATTTCTCACATACATTCTTCAAAGCAAACACCTGATCCACACATCCTCTACCACTTCTGAAACTCTGCTCTTTCCCAGTCTGATGCTCTGTACATGCCTTCACCCTCTCAATCAATACCCTCCAATATAATTTTCCCGGGAATACTCAACAAACATATACCTCTGTAATTTGAACACTCACCTTTATCCCCTTTGCCTTTGTACAATGACACTATGCATGCATTCCGCCAATTCTCAGGCACTTCACCATGAACCATACATACATTGAATATCCTCACCAACCACTCAACAGCACAGTCACCCCCTTTCTTAATAAATTCCACAGCAATACCATCCAAACCCGCCGCCTTGCCGGCTTTCATCTTCCGCAAAGCTTTTACCACCTCTTCTCTGTTTACCAAGTCATTCTCCCTGACCCTCTCACTTCACACATCAACTCTTTCCCACCACCTCTGACACATATATCCTCTTTGTCAATCTTTCCTCACTCATTCTCTCCATGTGACCAAACCATTTCAAAACACCCTCTTCTGCTCTCTCAACCACACGCTTTTTATTACCACACATCTCTCTTACCCTTTCATTACTTACTCGATCAAACTACATCGCACCACATTGTCCTCAAACATCTCATTTCCAGCACATCCACCCTCCTGCGCACACCTCTATCTATAGCCCACGCCTCGCAACCATATGACATTGTTGGAACCACTATTCCTTCAAACATACCCATTTTTGCTTTCCAAGATAATGTTCTCGACTTCCACACATTTTTCAACGCTCCCAGAACTTTCGCCCCCCCCCCCCCCCCACCCTATGATTCACTTGCGCTTCCATGGTTCCATCTGCTGCCAAATCCACTCCCAGATATCTAAAACACTTCATTTCCTCCAGTTTTTCTCCATTCAAACTTACCTCCCAATTTACTTGTCCCTCAACCCTACTGTATCTAATAACCTAGCTCTTACTCACATTTACTCTAAGCTTTCTTCTTTCACACACCTTACCAAACTCAGTCACAAGCTTCTGCAGTTTCTCACCCGAATCGGCCACCAGCGCATTATCATCAGCGAACAACAACTAACTCCCTTCCCAAGCTCTCTCATCCACAACAGACTGCATACTTGCCCCTCTTTCCAAAACTCTTGCATTCACCTCCCTAACAACCCCATCCATAAACAAATTAAACAACCATGGAGACATCACACACCCCTGCCGCAAACCAACATTCACTGAGAACCAATCACTTTCCTCGCTTCCTACACGTACACATGCCTTACATCCTCGATAAAAACTTTTCACTGCTTACAACAACTTGCCTCCCACACCATATATTCTTAATACCTTCCACAGAGCATCTCTATCAACGCTATCATATGGCTTCTCCAGATCCATAAATGCTACATACAAATCCATTTGCTTTTCTAAGTATTTCTCACATACATTCTTCAAAGCAAACACCTGATCCACACATCCTCTACCACTTCTGAAACCACACTGCTCTTCCCCAATCTGATGCTCTGTACATACCTTCACCCTCTCAATGAATACCCTCCCATAAAATTTCCCAGGAATGCGCAACAAACTTATACCTCTGTAATTTGAGCACTCACCTTTATCCCCTTTGCCTTTGTACAATGGCAATATGCAAGCATTCCGCCAATTCTCAGGCACCTCACCATGAGTCATACATACATTAAATAACCTTATCAACCAGTCAACAATAGTCACCCCCTTTTTTAATACATTCCACTGCAATACCATCAAAACCCGCTGCCTTATATACACAAACACACACACACACACATATATATATATATATATATATATATATATATATATATATATATATATATATATATATATCCCTGGGGATAGGGGAGAAAGAATACTTCTCACGTATTCTCTGCGTGTCGTAGCAGGCGACTAAAAGAGGAGGGAGCGGGTGGCTGGAAATCCTCCCCTCTCATTTTTTTTTTCCAAAGGAAGGAACAGAGAAGGGGGCCTGGTGTGGATATTCCCTCAAAGGCCCAGTCCTCTGTTCTTAACGCTACCTCGCTAATGCGGGAAATGGCGAGTATAATATATATATATATATATATATATATATATATATATATATATATATATATATATATATATATATATGGAAAGATGGAGTGAAAAAGATTTTGAGTGATCGGGGCCTGAACATGCAGGAGGGTGAAAGGCAGGCAAGGAACAGAGTGAACTGGATCGATGTGGTATACCGGGGTCGATGTGCTGTCAATGGATTGAATCAGGGCATGTGAAGCGTCTGGGGTAAACCATGAAAAGTTCTGTGGGGCCTGGATATGGAAAGGGAGCTGTGGTTTCGGGCATTATTGCATGACAGCTAGAGACTGAGTGTGAACGAATGGGGCCTTTGTTGTCTTTTCCTAGCGCTACCTCGCACACATGAGGGGGGGAGGGGGATGTTATTCCATGTGTGGCGAGGTGGCGATGGGAATGAATAAAGGCAGACAGTGTGAATTGTGTGCATGTGTATATATGTATGTGTCTGTGTGTGTATATATATGTGTACATTGAGATGTATGGGTACGTATATTTGCGTGTGTGGACGTGTATGTATATACATGTGTATGGGGGTGGGTTGGGCCATTTCTTTCGTCTGTTTCCTTGCGCTACCTCGCAAACGCGGGAGACAGCGACAAAGCAAAATAAATATATATATATGTATATATATATATATATATATATATATATATATATATATATATATATATATATATATATATATATATATATATATATATTTTTTTTTTTTTTTTATTTTGCATATATATATATATATATATATATATATATATATATATATATATATATATATATATATATATATATACATATATGTATAATTTTTTTCATACTATTCGCCATCTCCCGAGTTGGCGAGGTAGCGTTAAGAACAGAGGACTGAGCCTTTGAGGGAAATCATACAAACCTCCAACAGCCAGGATCGAACCTGGGACCCATGTGCAACACCAAAGCCACGCTCACGGTAAGACCATCTGGGAGTCCATCAGTCCTCTACTCTCCAAGTATTAGTCGTAGCGACGTCCTGTATCGAATTCCCCTTCAATAATTGATACTAACCCAGAACATATCATTGATATCCTGGAGGAATTTAACTATTTTCTATAACCGTGTATTGCGTTGTGAAGGTTAGGAAGGGATAATCAAAACATTTCTCTGGCTGCCGGAGCTGCAGTGAGGCAGCGTCCGCGACCCACTACTTCCCCGTGAGGATGGGACCAGGACACGCGACTCGGTCGTTTCCAGTGTGACTGTTATCATGTGTGTCCCGGGGAAGAAGGAGTGATGGCAGAGCCTTCAAGTGGAGCGTGTGGGCTCCTTCCTCCACATCGGACTGAGGACACAAAGAGAGGTGGTGGCAGAGCAACGCATCTCCGTCCTCTTACCTTAACATATACAAACTCTCATTAAGAGCTTACAAGGTTAATTATTTCATAGATGTTCATTTATTTTCACCAGAAGGAAATGTGACAAGCATCTAAATTCACCCTTTATGTTTACTAATGGATCGTCTGTCTCTTTAGATGAAGTAACACACACACACACACACACACACACATATATATATATATATATATATATATATATATATATATATATATATATATATAATATATATATATATATATATATATATATACATATACATATATATATATATATATATATATATATATATATATATATATATATATATATATTTTTTTTTTTTTTTTTTTTTTTTTTCAAACTATTCGCCATTTCCCGCGTTAGCGAGGTAGCGTTAAGAACAGAGAGCTGGGCCATTGAGGGGATATCCTCACCTGGCCCCCTTCTCTGTTCCTTCTTTTGGAAAATTAAAAAAAAAATTGAGAGGGGAGGATTTCCAGCCCCCCGCTCCCTTCCCTTTTAGTCGCCTTCTACGACACGCAGGGAATACGTGGGAAGTATTCTTTCTCCCCTATCCCCAGGGATAATATATATATATGTATATATATATATATATATATATATGTATGAAGAATGTATGTGAGAAATACTTAGAAAAGCATATGGATTTGTATGTAGCATTTATGGATCTGGAGAAGCCATATGATAGAGTTGATAGAGATGCTCTGTGGAAGGTATTAAGAATATATGGTGTGGGAGGAAAGTTGTTAGAAGCAGTGAAAAGTTTTTATCGAGGATGTAAGGCATGTGTACGTGTAGGAAGAGAGGAAAGTGATTGGTTCTCAGTAAATGTAGGTTTGCGGCAGGGGTGTGTGATGTCTCCATGGTTGTTTAATTTGTTTATGGAAGGGGTTGTTAGGGAGGTGAATGCAAGAGTTTTGGAAAGAGTGGCAAGTATGAAGTCTGTTGGGGATGAGAGAGCTTGGGAAGTGAGTCAGTTGTTGTTCGCTGATGATACAGCGCTGGTGGCTGATTCATGTGAGAAACTGCAGAAGCTGGTGACTGAGTTTGGTAAAGTGTGTGAAAGAAGAAAGTTAAGAGTAAATGTGAATAAGAGCAAGGTTATTAGGTACAGTAGGGTTGAGGGTCAAGTCAATTGGGAGGTGAGTTTGAATGGAGAAAAACTGGAGGAAGTGAAGTGTCTTAGATATCTGGGAGTGGATCTGGCAGCGGATGGAACCATGGAAGCGGAAGTGGATCATAGGGTGGGGGAGGGGGCGAAAATTCTGGGAGCCTTGAAGAATGTGTGGAAGTCGAGAACATTATCTCGGAAAGCAAAAATGGGTATGTTTGAAGGAATAGTGGTTCCAACAATGTTGTATGGTTGCGAGGCGTGGGCTATGGATAGAGTTGTGCGCAGGAGGATGGATGTGCTGGAAATGAGATGTTTGAGGACAATGTGTGGTGTGAGGTGGTTTGATCGAGTAAGTAACGTAAGGGTAAGAGAGATGTGTGGAAATAAAAGGAGCGTGGTTGAGAGAGCAGAAGAGGGTGTTTTGAAATGGTTTGGGCACATGGAGAGAATGAGTGAGGAAAGATTGACCAAGAGGATATATGTGTCGGAGGTGGAGGGAACGAGGAGAAGAGGGAGACCAAATTGGAGGTGGAAAGATGGAGTGAAAAAGATTTTGTGTGATCGGGGCCTGAACATGCAGGAGGGTGAAAGGAGGGCAAGGAATAGAGTGAATTGGAGCGATGTGGTATACCGAGGTTGACGTGCTGTCAGTGGATTGAATCAAGGCATGTGAAGCGTCTGGGGTAAACCATGGAAAGCTGTGTAGGTATGTATATTTGCGTGTGTGGACGTATGTATATACATGTGTATGGGGGTGGGTTGGGCCATTTCTTTCGTCTGTTTCCTTGCGCTACCTCGCAAACGCGGGAGACAGCGACAAAGCAAAAAAAAAAAAAAAGAAAATATATATATATATATATATATATATATATATATATATATATATATATATATATATATATATATATATATATATATATATATATATATATATTCCTATGAGTCCACTGGGAAAATGAAACACGATAAGTTCCCAAGTGCACTTTCGTGTAATAATCATCATCAGGGGAGACACAAGAGAGAAATATAGCAGTCAGTTGATATATATCGAAGAGACGAAGCTAGGACGCCATTTGGTAAACATGCATATATATATATATATATATATATATATATATATATATATATATATATATGTATGTATATATATATACATATATATATCGTGTTCCGAACTTCAAATCAACAGAAAGTTGTAAATATTTCCTCCCACGAGCGAGTGTAACTTGTGCAAGTGTAACTGTAATCATCTGAAACTTGGTCAACATGACTGAAGGAACACAAGAACTAGTTCTATTGACGTACGTCTCACAGACGACGTACAGGTACACCCATGCGTCATAACGTACAGCAAGCCCAAGTAACTAGCAGCGTTAACATTAATAATTCAATGGTCAGCAAAGATTTTCTCCCATGGGAAAACAATATCTGTTTCTTATTTCGGAATTGCTCGATTACCCATAGTTTTATGTTCCAGCATACTCGCATATCATTACGTACAGTATATACGTACCAGTGCTCTGAAGACCATTGAAAAAAAAATTATCAAACAGCTATTTTCATTGTTCATGAAGTGCAAAAGCTTCTTTTTTTGAAAGCACTTGAAAGTCTAGATCAATGAGTCACCACCAGGTGCCTTCAGAAACACGACTGGATATGTTAGGACATTCAAACAGTGGCCGCTCAGTCCTGAGTAGCAGTTCTCTGTCACTCGCAGGCCAGAACTCACGTGTGAACAGCGTCTTTTCCACTCTGTTGACAGACTGTGTCTTTTGTGTATTCAAATGTTGTGCTGATACCCCCACCCACCATCATAATGACGAGAAACTGTGTAAATAAGTCCGAATTCTTTCTGCTTCATCTGCGGTGAACTGACATTCAAGTGAATGACCTGGATTAAAGATGGTTCCCCATATTTGTTGATCTACGTGTATCAGGCTTCTCACACCTGGGGCAAAAGGTTCACGCCGTATGCCTTTTTACTCTCCCTATGGTTTGGGAGAGAACCGAAAGATCACGCTCTGGAGTGCTATTCCTGCCGAAGCAAATATGAATGGGATAACATCAAGATCTAAACATACTGTTAAAATATCCTAATTTACTATCTGCTATGAGGCCAATACCTCACAGTCAGGAATTACCTGTGCACAGAGCCTCCAAGAAACGTGACACTGAGTGATGATGAGTCTGGTGATGAGGAAGTAGACCAAGTAGAGGACAATATGCATCCAACATTTGAGGCAAGCTGTTCTTCAAGTGAACCACATTTGCTGAGAGAAGAAGATCTTAATGATCTCGTTCGCGATTTAATTTTGTCTAAGAAGTAAACCAAACTTTTGGATTCCAGGTTAAAGGGCTGGGATCTACTCTAGAATGAAAGCAAAGTTTGTTTTTCATCGTGATCGCCATGTCGTTTTCAAAGACTTCTTCTCCCTTGTAGATGGTCTGGTGTTTTGCAATGCTGTTCGTTCTGTTGTAGAGTCACTTGGGCCACGAATACAACACAGAAGAGTGGCGCTTGTTTACTAACTTATCAAAAGTAAGCTTGAAAGCGGTTCTGCTCCACAACGGAAGTAAGTTCCCCTCCGTTCTTGTGGCTCACGCAGTTACTATGAAGGAATCGTAAGATAACATGAAGTTTCTTTCGGAAAAAAAATTTAAGTATGGAGACTTGAAATGGAATGTAGGTGGTGACCGAAAGATTGTGTGGCACTTTTTAAGTGGAATGCATGTGGTGACCTAAAGATTGTGTGGCACTTTTTAAGTGGAACGTAACTTGGTCACAACTCGGTTCTGCTGTTTCCTCTGTGTGTAGGACGGCCAGGACGAGAGCAATCATTATGTAAAGAAAGTTGTGGCCCAAACGAACATCACTGACTCCATATGGAAGTCGAATGTCATCCATCTTCTCCTCTTCTTGATCCTGGGGACAATTCGTCTGCCTCCTTTGCTGCACATTAAGCTCAGGTGGATGAAGAACTTCGTCTAAGGTAGGGATAAAACTGGCCATAGATGGATTCACATATTGGAGGAATAGATTTCCCAAGAATCAGTGATGCAAAAATGCAAGGAGTTTGTGGGACCACAGATCAGGGAACTGTTTCCAGATGAAAAGTTCAATGAAGAGCTAAATGAAGTTAAGAAAAAAAGATGGCTGGCTGGCATTTAAAGAGAGTTTGCAAAGATTTTCTTGAGGGAGAATCACAGATCAGAAAGCTCCTGTGGTGTTGTATAAGATCTATTGACTTCATATAAAACTCTTGGGTACAATACGAGTCTAAAAATTCCCCTTTGGGACTCGCACTTAAAGACTTTTTCCTGGAAAACCTTGGGTCAGTCAGTGATGAACATGGCGAAAGACTTCACCAGGGAATTGTGGACACGCAGAAGCGGTACTAAGGAAAGTGGAGCCTTTCTATGTTGGTAGACTACTGCTGGACACTAAGGAGAGATGCTCCTGAGGCCAAATATTACCAAAAAATCGGGCACTTCTACAATTTAAAGGCAAGTTTAATTCAGTATAATACCAGCCATATTTATGAATGAGTAATATACACATATTGTACAGTTCAATTGCTCTGTCACTTTAAAATCATGCTTGATAGAAAAATCTAAAAATAAATTCGAATTCAGCGTAAACAAATACCATAAAGTCCATCTATTTCGTGGAACACGAAAAAAAAGAAAAAAGTTAGAAATTTGTTGACCACTGATAATCAATGGAGAAAACGTCGTGTCTGCGAAAGAAAACGATGCAAAACAAACACTGGCCAAGGAAGCCTCTTGCAGGCGACGTGGAGTGTAAACATGTTGACCTTCAAGGTGTTGGGCGTGACGTCACCGTCGAGTGTCACACACTGAGGTCGAAGTCTGGCAAACGCGCTCGCCTGCCTACGTCGTCCGAGGCCTCTCTGCTCCTCCCACCCTCACTTACCACCACCTCCACAGTGGTCATCTGGACGCAACACCTGCGTTACCAACAGTGTGCCCCGAAGCACTGTGTCCAGAAGGAGGCTTGCTATACTGTATAGCTGGTCATGTGTTACGTCTGCTTCTGAGTCGGGCAAGGTAGATCAGAGGGCAAGGTAGATCAGAGGGCAAGGTAGATTAGAGGGCAAGTTAAATCAGAGGGCAAGGTAGATCAGAGGGCAAGTTAAATCAGAGGGCAAGGTAGATTAGAGGACAAGGTAGATCAGAGGGCAAGATAGAT
>NC_092232.1:43932257-43967126 GCF_036320965.1 Panulirus ornatus
TCTGTCACACTCCTCAATGATTCAGTGGCGACTGGTGAATCACGGCGTTCCCCAGGGGTTTAGTCCTAGCACCACTATTATCTGTCATATTCCTCAATGACACAGATGTGACCCAACAGCATCAGTGAATTCGCTAACGATTCGAAGAATTAGGAAGGCTAATAGATTTTCAGTGAAGGCTCTGAAATCGTGAAAGAGGTTGGTCGATAGATGACAAAAGCGTACTGAAATATGGTCAATAAATCTATCACTTAAAACAACAGTTGATGTTAGGAGGGAAAACGGGCGTCCGGTGTATCACTGCAACAACAGAGATATTGAGAATATTGATATATCATCACTCCGTGTGTGTCAGGGAGAGATGTGAAGTAATGATAAACTCCGAGTTACAGTCGAGGCAACTGTTTATAAACGTTGGCAATAAAGGGAATGACACACTTGGAATTATGAGTTCTGGGACTGTTGGTAGAGCGTTGAGGTGCAGCGCGAGAGCGTTAGAAAGCGTTAGAGAGAAGTTATGAATGGCTTTTATGTTTTCAGGGGAATTGATGTTCTTCGGAAGGCGTCAGTGGAGTGTTCTGTACCCAGCTGGAAGGATTAATTGAGAAGACAAACAATAGACTGTACGTGTGAGTGTGCGTGTGGTGTGTGGGTGTATGTGAGGTGTGTGTGAGATGTGTGGGTCTGTATGTGTGAGTGTGTATGTATGTGTGTGTGTGTGTGTGTATGTGGGTGTGCATGTGTGTGTGTGGGTGTATGTGAGGTGTGTGGATGTGTGTGTGTGTGTGTGTGTCTACCTCTGGTACTCTATCTTCAATACATAACAAAACTTTCTATACCGTATATAAGTTTCAGAGATTCTCGGGACCTAACCTCTCATTCCGCTGGTCGTACCAACGCCCATTAAGCAGTCCCGTGTTGACCACCGACCCCCGTCCTCCTGGCCTGTAGTGGACTGAGGCGCGTCGAGATGACTCTCCGTCTGGCGTGGCTGAGGCCATTCATCACCTGAGCCACCGAGTGGAGGGGACGTCAGGCGAGGTTGTCCTGACGGGTGCCCCACGCACAGCCTGGCCTGGATCCGAGCGGCTGACGGGCCCTCGTCAGCAGCTCATCACAAACATGTTTTCACCGGATACGTGACACTGATGACGCCAAAGCCTCTCCCCAGCCTGCAGGCGGTGGCGGCCCTCCCGCTGACCATCTCTCCCTACCTGGAACCTCTGACATTTGAACGTCTGTGGCTCCCCTCCCTTCCCAGGAGCCAGGAATGGAAGCGCCTTAAGAGGTGCTGCCTTCTATTCCGCCCACTCGATCCCCTTTCATGCCGGTGACGACAGGTCAACAACGACTCCTACAACGCCAGGGTTATGGGTCGACATTCCATCACACGATTCCTCGAACCTACACACCAACTCGGCTACTTGTGTGCTCCCTCCCTCTCTTATAATCTTAAGAGGGAGTGACCGAAGGTGGACGCCTCTGGCCTTTGACGAAGATTAGGAAACGTTGTTTACACTCGCCCCTGCCCTGCTGGAAGTGACCTTTCTACTCGATCCTCGTCTTACTTGCGGTTATATAAGCCACGTTGAAATATCCGCTCGCAGAACCACGCATCATACGTAAACCTCTGTAGATGCTGTTCCCTTCTCTCGTGTAACAGAAATAGATCTCTGAGGTACCTGGCCATTGTGTGCATAGAGCCGGTGTTACAACAGAGCGGCAGAGGTTGAGGAGCGAAGACCTCCAAACTCCTGGCCTGGTGATGGAGTGACATCTCCCGTGCTAACTGGCAACTCATGTTACCAATCGGTACGTACTGATACACAGCCACCTGCCTTACATCCATCTCCAGGGGCAGGGCCGGGGCCTTTTAAAGGAGTGGATAGGAGTGGATGGTCAGTGGATGCGAGGCACCCTGGCTTCAGGACTGCAGGAAAGTCTAACTACAACTACGACTGTGCATTTTTTTTTTTTTTTTTTTTTTTTTTTTTGTGTGTGTGTGTGTGTAATTTTATAACTACAGCAGGGGTAGTTGTCGGTAGGCGACCTAACTACATGTTGATAGTGAAAGAAGTTGTTAATTTAGGGAAGGAGTGTATGGACACAGTAAGGGGAAGATGTAAAGATCAGATTGCTGATAGCACAGACAGAAGTAAGTTGGGAGGTGGGAGTCAGATGATGGTTTGATACCTTACCTACCGACTAAATGCACAGTGACGTCCTAGCACCGCTCACCTTCCAGTGCGGCCTGTCGCACGGAAGCAATGGGCAACCCCGCCAAGGCGTCCACCGCCCCGCCCGACAACCCGACCTCAGGACCTGGTACCTGCCCATGGAGCCACGGGAGAACAGCCTAATCCCGCACACCCCAAGCACACAAAGGGGGAGATGACCTTCGCCTGCCCGATGGCCGGCACCAGATGGACAAGGCAGGCTCCGATTGTTAACCTGTGCTCTTGGACCACATCCCGTGAAGGGAGTGGGTCCAGGTTAGGGCACTGACGGTGCACACCTCAAGGTCCTGGCACGTCAGCCCTAACCCTCTGAGAGCACTCGCACTTTCTTGACACTATGCGCCACGCCAATTCAATGTGGCAGATATCACATGCACGGTGCCTTTACCGGTAAAGTCCCGTCTGCCCTGTAAGACTTCCGGGGTGCCGTAATGGCTGCACTTGTGTTGGTGTGCAGCTGAAAGCGCGAAATGGACCCCAGAGACCTGAGTGTCTATTATATAGGCCTCTGTACCTTTGGAAGCCACGATGTCCGGCTTCCTAAAGGACCCCACAATCGGAATGCGGGGTTCGCAGGACACCCCGTAACCCCTCTGTCTCAGTCGTCCGGCCAAATAGGCACTGATGTTGTCGTGCCTCTTTACCCTTCCACCATGGGTACGTGGGCACATCTGAGTGATATGCCCAAGCGTACGGGGCTTCTGACAGGTGTCACAGAGGCCGTTGATCTCGGGCCGGCCTCTGGACGCTATGGCAGGGGTGGGCACAGCGCCAATCCTCACTTGGACGGCCTTCACGTAGTCAGAACCGGACAGGAAACGGTTCCCGCTATTCACCCATCTACTGACCTGAGGCACGGTAGCAGATGGAGCGAGACCCGCACCGTCAACGGTGCTGACCAGATTGGCCCTCCATGCGTGATGGCGTTCGAGTTTGTTCCCCGCCTGCCGACCAGCAATGCACGCGGGTCCAGTCCAGCGCTGCAGCTTCCTCAACACTGCAGGCTCCCGGACAGCCGCATGAATCACCGGGTCGGTCGAGGTGAGTAACTTCTCGAACCGCGCTTGTTTATTGAGTCGGACGGTCGAGACAAAGTCTGGTATACCAAGCCCACCATCTCCTGCTGCCGAGTGGAAGTATGCACAGGGAACGTCATGGGCTAGACGGAGCCAGCGGCGAACCGCGACTCGCACCTGTCTGTCCATGCGTGCTAGTTGCGTCTTATAGACTTCTGCCAGCACTAAGCGATGCATGAGCTTTGGCACTAGGTGTCCCACGAGCAACGCAATCCGCTGTTGAGGTTTTAGAGGGGCTCTGGTGATGTTATGGAGCCCCTCTTCTAGCAGGGCACCGTAGGACTTTCGCCGGCCTCCTGCTCCGACAAGGATGACGAGGTACTTATAATCGTCCTCAGCATTCATGGATCTGACGTCGCTACCCAAGACTTGGAACGTCCTGTTCTTACTGACGTACCAAGTCTTGCGTTTGCCGTCGACCTCCATGCTGAGGGTACGACATTTCCCATGGTTAACTTGAAGCCCAACCCCCTCGAGGGTCCTGGCCATCACGTCAATTGCCTGTTGCTAGCCAGTGGGCGTCTGCGCAACCAGGACCAAATCATCGGCAAATGCCTAACCCAACCCCTACACCAGTTTCCTTTACCCTTGCGATTCCCTCGTCAATCACAAGGTTAAAGAGAATAGGTGATAGTGGGTCACCCTGCTTGACCCCACGCGTCATGTTTATTCTTCCCGACATCTCGTCGCTGCCTTCGATGTGTGTGAAGGCTCGGTCATACGTCGACCTGACATATTCCCTGACGAGTGCTGGGATGCCCTTCCGCGACATGGCCCGCTCGATAGTGCTATGATTAACACTATCGAATGCTTTGGCCATGTCGAGGAATGCCAGGTGCACACCGTGGGCGTGTGCCCGCGCACGACCGACGATCGCATCCAAGATCGTGAGGTTCTCAAGGCATCTGTCCATAGGAACGAATGCCACGAAAGTAATTCTCGCCTCCAGGCGTCTTGTGCGCTAGGACCAGTCTTGTACGGGGGGTGTTCTCCCCTGTCTGTTGGGGGGTAAGACACGACAACGTACATTATGAGCGCCTCAGCACCTGGAATATGTCTTTGCCTGCAAGCATAGTAGTCCAGCCAGAGGCTCAGAGAACAAGTTACAGCGAGAGTTAAGGTTGTGTCCTGGTGCAGTATACTCCGAGGGAACTTTTCCCTAACGTGGGTAGCGAAGGTTTCATCAAGATGCATTCACGGGCCGCCCAGGGTCGAGCGCATGTGTTCGAATCCTGGTTGCGGCAGTCGGCCCGCAGTCAACCCAGCTGTTCATCCACCCCTAAGGAATGGCCGATAAAATGAGTACCTGTCTCAGCTAAGGTATATATTGATATATATTTACTACACTTGATCGCCGTTTCCCGCGTCAGAGAGGTAGCGCCAGGAAACAGGCGAGAAATGGCCCCATCCACTCATACACACATATATTTACATAAACGCCTATACATGCATATATACATACATATACATATACATATCAATATATGCACCTATACATACATACATACATATACATACACAGACATATACATGTAAACACATGAACAAATTAATTCTTGATTGACTTCATCCATTCCTGGCGCTAACCCACCCCACAGGAAACAGCATCGCTACCCCCTGCTTCAGCGAGGTAGCGCCAGGAAAACAGACAAAAAAGGCCACATGCGTTCACACGCAGTCTCTAGCTGTCATGTGTAATGCACCGAAACCACAGCTCCTCATCCACATCCAGGCCCCACAGACCTTTCCATGTTTTACCCTATACTATTCATACAAGCTGGTTCAGTCCATTGACAGCACGTCGACCCCAGTATAAAACATCTTTCCAATTCACTCTAAACCTTGCACGATTCTCACCCTCCTGTATGCTCAGGCCCCGATCGTTCAAAATCATTTTCACACCATCCTTCCACCTCCAATTTGGTCTCCCGCTTCTTTGTTACCTCCGCCTCTGACACATATGTCCTATTTGTTAATCTTTCCTCACTCATTCTCTTCATGTGTCCAAACCATTTCAACATATCCTCTTCTGTTCTTTCAACCATATTCTTTTTATTACCACACATCTCTCTTTCCCTTTCATTACTTACTCGATCAAATCACCTCACACCACATATTGTCCTCAAACATTTCATTTTCAACACATCCACCCTCCTCCGCACAATCTTATTCATTGTCCATGCCTCGCAACCATATAATATTGTTGGAACCATTTTTGCTGTCCGAGATAAAGTTCTCTTCTTCCACACATTCTTCGACGCTCCCAGAACCTTTTCCCCCTCCCCCACCCTGCGACTCACTTCCGCTTCCATGGTTTCATTCGCTGCTAAGTCCACTCCCAGATTTCTAAAACACTTCACTTCCTCCAATTTTTCTTCATTCAAACTCACATCCCGTCTGATGTAGTATAGTTAGATTTCCCAAAGCTTTCGATAAAGTACTTCACAAGACACTTTTACATAAACACAAAGCACACTTTATAATTCTCTTGTAAGACCACAATTTGAATGTGCTGTCCAGTTCTGGTTCCCATACTATAAAAAAACGAAGAAAAATTAGAGAAAGTTTAAAATTGATCCCATCCCTTAGAAATCTGGCATACGAAGAGAGGCTAAAACGACTGGATCTCTTCTCCCTTCAAAAACGTAGACTTCGCTGCGACTTAATCCAAGTGTTCAAAATTCTGAACAAGTTCGATAAAGTAAACCACGAACATGTTTCCGAAACACGAAAAAATACAGTTACCAGGACATATGGAATAAAACTCAAAGCTAAATGATGTAGTACGGACATGGGAAATGCTTCTTTTCCTATATTTGTGTTGAACACTGGAATAAGTTACCGTCAAACGTAGTGAATGCTAAGACTATAAATACCTTCAAAAATCGTTTAGACAAATATTCTATAAATTCAGGAATACTCTGAGAAAACGCCAAAAATAAACGTATAAACGACAGCGGTAACGGGGACACTAGAAGGCTAATGTGCAGTAGCGGGGAGTTAATGATCGCTTGAAAAACTACTGAGTGGAATCACTTTTTTTTTGTTAAATTTTATTTCTTTCTTTCAGAGAACTCAGTCGTGGGCCAAGCAGTCCTCCTGTTGTCTGTTTTTCTCATGTAAACTTATGTAAACCTGTCCCTCAACCCTGCTGAACCTAATAACCTTGCTCTTATTCACATTCACTCTCAACTTTCTCCTTTCTCATACTCTTCCAAACTCAGTCACCAACCTCTGTAGTTTCTCACTCGAATCAGCCACTAGAGCTGTATCATCGGTGAACAACAACTGACTCACTACCCAGGCCCTCTCATCCCCTAGACTGCATACTCGCTCCTCTCTCCAAAACTCTTGCATTTACCTCCCTAACCACCCCAATGCAGTATCATTTATATATTATATAAATTACTCACCATATGAGACCTTTTGGTTACATTCATCAACATGGGAACAAAATTTGGTTTAGGGAAAATATTTATGATGGTTCCTAATGATCAGCATCTTTAAGTAAGTCTTTCACTGACTTGAACATACAACATGGCCAAACATCCAGCAGGCCAGAGTGTATGGTCTCACACGTACTGCAAACTCCTGAAGGTGTTCATTACTTTTGATCGGTGTAACTTGACCTTGACGGCCCTAATGATCCTGGCAGTTGATAGGCCTGAAGCCCAAATTATCAACAACCATGACATCACACACACACACACACACACACACACCAATTGCGGAAATAAAAACAGGGGGCGGCCATCCCAAATCAAAAAGTCCTTTCGTGATAGGCTATTAAGGCCTTGCGTAACTTTAACAACGTGTTTCAGTGGCCCTTAGAGAGCGGGTTACTGCCCGTACTAGGCTTGGAACTGGCGAATCTACGCATCAGGGGACGGTCGTCGTGAGACTAGGCCAAAATTACGTTTGGTAGAAGAAGGCAATACCAATCGAACAACGACATCATCAAATGATATAATAATGATGAGTTAAAACATGGTATTAACTTTACTGTTACAGCGCCCAAGAACTCTCCATAAAATCCATCCTTCTCTAAAAACGTATTTAATCAGTCAACAGATAGGAGATAATTAGAACTTAATCTTCAGCCACCGGGACCTTGATCTCCGGAATTGATCGAAGAATTTGATTAAATACCTGGAAATTGGACTTGGGGGAAAAATAATTAATCCAACATCTCGTCTTACGTCCGCCCGCGGGGTGTAATGATTTCTGCCATCTTTCTCCGTTCCTGATAGGCTGGTCGTCGGGCGGAACCTGATAGGCTGGTCGTCGGGCGGAACCTGATTGGCTGGTCGTCGGGCGGAAGGAATAACATGTTAGATTTATATTATTCCCGCAAAGTTATGGTGTATAATGGTGGGCAACGGTCGCTAGTTAGTCGTGTAGCTGGTGCAAGAATGAGTTTGAGAGAGCAGTGTTTACCCCTCGCACTGTGGACAGTGATTTTGGATGAGAATTGTGTACAAAAATAATGAGTCTCGGTAGAATCTAAGTAATTTCTAAGCCCAAACTGAGAAACTGTCTTATACGATTTCCTGATGAAATTATTGAATTTCTGAATCATTGATATGTAACTTAATACTCTCCTACATCCAGATACGTTTGTCCGAAATTTTGCTTGTATTAGTTGGAGGTTCTGAGGGAAAGGGACTGCCAACCACCAACTACATCGCCTACATTAGGTGACTGTCATGTATATACGAACCGCGAAAAGCAGGTTCATCTGGTATGACGTACTTTTAGAGATTAACAACTTCTAAGAAAGCGTTAACCATTGACAATATAGCAAACTTTACATTCAGTGGTGCGCGATGTTATCTTTCTAAAATTCGTATAGTTACGTAAACTGAAAGATGTAGGACGCAACTAATATTCGTAATCAGCCAAACTAACGAACCATGTGTTTCGTACTGTTTACATGGTATGAGTCGACTCGAAGCAAAGAATCAGTCCTGTCGTTGTATGATCTGAGAACAGTAGAGAAGATATGGCAATTGTCGATTGTCTCATGACGAAATATTAAAGAGAAATTATGTGAGTGAATGTAAGTACTTTCACGATAGCTTGTAGTATTCTAAGACGTTAGAGAAAAGTGTTGAGCTTCTTCGTTGCTTTACGAACGCTCTCCTTTCAAAGTCTGCCCCCACCTCCTTGTAGTACTGACCTCACCATCATATGAAGTAAAGTGACCTGACCTGACCAAGGCCTGTACTGAGTGCACCTTCCACTCAACATCCTTGCTCACCACTCTTGACCTTAACTAACTTTGACACGTCTGCACGAGGCATGTGTTTAACTGACCTGTGACGCTGTGGTTGGCTGGACTCAGGTTAATCCAGTCCGGACTGTGGTAAACCACCGACCCAACACTGGTTATGATCAATTGGGGGTATGACGGCTACAGATCGTGACTGCCTGAAAATTCAGGAATGTGTAATGTGTGCGAATGTCGCCATGAAGATATCACTATTGTCCTTTTCCTAACCTATGAGATACGTCTCCCACTGTGTTCTAACCCAGGTCCTGACTGACTTGCCTTCTTACATTAGTTCCAAGGAGGATGCGACCTCCCCTAAAGGCGCCAAAGAAGCTGAAGAAGATTTTAAATGATTTGGAACGGATGTTCCAGTGGCTGAAGTGCCGCTCGCGGACACACATCGCATGCGTACATCCTGACCCGCCAGTGATTTCGTTGGCAACGTCTGCAACCTTCAGCGACTTCCAGAAACGTAACTTGAATGCATCGAAGGCACGAAATTAGTTCGCCCATCCGAATAGAAGATTTGACGTGGCCGCAGCTGCCCCACCTAACTCCTCCTCTGGTGGTGGTGGAGGAGGGAGATATCGAAGACAAAACTAAACCAAACACACACTTCTGCACGACGCCATAACGAGGACGACCCTCACAAAACACAACTCTATCCTGCCGTAATTCAGTCAATACAATGTCTTGAAAACTTGGCAAAATGACAAATGGACCGAACAACCAGTTTTAAGAGGACAGGAAGAAACATTTATTTCCTAATAGGATCTTATTTTTGATGTAAAGACAGGAAGAAACATTTATTTCCTAATAGGATCTTATGTTTGATGTAAAATGTGAAGTAAAATCCTTTGGTGAGAGGAGTAATGATTATAACAATCTGTGTTATCAGTTACTGTCTTATCTGCAGCCACGATCGTATCAGTTACTGTCGTAATCATTCACTCACGGCATTAATGATTACAATAGGTTATGTTATGATCCCTGAACATTGACGAGGACCTCTGAGTCCTGCCAGTAATCCTGGAACCCTGCCTATGTTTCGTGGAGACAATCCACCTCATCTAAATCCCAACATCACACTTGAGTCCCGCCGTCCAGCACCAATCAGTATAGACCAACCATTGTCTGCTTTGTCTGGCCATAACCGTTGTAAGGGAGAGTGATTAAGGGAGGTCACGTGGAGGGGGTTGACCTGGGTAGCTGGGTGTGTCTTGAACAACTTTTTTTTGGTTTCGTGTTTTGTCACTTCTCTCATAATGATTTGGTTAATGCTAGGATGGGCTTTAGGATTGTTAATACTAAAAACTTAATTTTGTCCCCAGGCAATTATATATATTCTTTCTTTTCTTCTTTCAAACTATTCGCCATTTCCCGCGTTAGCGAGGTAGCGTTAAGAACAGAGGACTGGGCCTTGGAGGGAATATCCTCACCTGGCCCCCTTCTCTGTTCCTTGTTTTGGAAAATTAAAAAAAAAAACGAGAGGGGAAGATTTCCAGCCCCCCGCTCCCTCCCCTTTTAGTCGCCTTCTACTTCCCACGTATTCCCTGCGTGTCGTAGAAGGGGACTAAAAGGGGAGGGACCGGGGAGCGGGGGGCTGGAAATCCTCCCCTCTCGGTTTTTTTTTTTAATTTTCCAAAGGAAGGAACAGAGAATTGGGCCAGGTGAGGGTATTCCCTCAAAGGCCCAGTCCTCTGTTCTTAACGCTACCTCGCTAATGCGGGAAATGGCGAATAGTTTGAAAGAAAGAAGAAATATATATATATATATATATATATATATATATATATATATATATATATATATATATATATATATATATATATATATATATATATTGTTACGAACACGTGTGTTTGTGCCCACATGGTTCGTATATGTGTCTTGGTGTATCTCTGTGTATGGCGTGCCTGGGTGTAGGGAGCGGCTGCTATCATCTCGGATCTCACCCTCCCTGACCGTGTTGATTGCCTTAGTAATCATGTTTTGACCCAGATCTTGACCGGACCTATAGCACCCAAACGTCAGGTCAACGGCGTCAGGTCAACGGCGTCAGGTCAACGGCGTCAGGTCCAACCATGGGAACTGCTACGGTATGTCGTCACGCGCGTTCGCTGCCGGCGTGGACAAAGGAACAGAGGATTTTGGATGCACGCCACATATGTAGGCCGGACCTTAGGCCTCCTTCAGCCAATCACGTCGAGAAGAGGGCGTGACAACCAGTCTCTTGACCTATCAAGGGCAATTGTGTCATTGTGACCTATAGTAGAACTAGGTGGCGGGTCGAGGCGTGGCCAGCTGTTCCTGCCTTGCTGGTCCTTCAGATAAAAGCTCAGACGATCGTCTGAGACCTTGATTCCTTCACCAGTCTCGCGCCCAGCAAGGTAATGTAGGCTTTCCCTGTCTCGAACCCCGTAGCCACCGCTGCCCTAGTTTGTAAGATGTTACTGTGTCAAGTCAAGTTTAACTAGGTTGTAAGATGTTTACTGTGTCAAGTCAAGTTTAACTAAGTGTAACGATGATGTGTCATGCCAAGCTTAACTAAGTGTAATGATATGTTACTGTGTCAAGTCAAGCTTAACTAAGTGCAATGATATGTTACTGTGTCAAGTCAAGCTTAACTAAGTGCAATGATATGTTACTGTGTCAAGTCAAGCTTAACTAAGCATAACAATGATGTTACTGTGTTGCGTCAGGTTAGCTAAGTGCAACGACTATGTTTACTGTGTCACGTCAGAATCTAACTAAATGGAGTGCTATCGAACAAAGTGTCAACGGAAAGAGATCTCCTGGTTTGAAATCTTATCTGGAATGTTAACTCATGTTCAATGTTAAACTCATGTTCAGTGTTAACTTAAATGATTCGTGCCTGATTTATGTGTTCACCTTGTACATTTGAATTCTTTTCATTATAAGTATTTCTAACCTTGGTGTTTGTTTTAACCCTATAACGTTAAGATAGCGTTATCCTGAGTTGTGCAATATAACAAATCTAACGTCCTTGCAAAGACAAGGATCAATATAGTATTTGTAACATATATATGTTACGGGCGACCTTGCTATAATAAGTAGAGTTCGTAACAATATATATATATATATATATATATATATATATATATATATATATATATATATATATATATATATATATATATACATATATATATATATATATATATATATATATATATATATATATATATATATATTTTTTTTTTTTATACTATTCGCCATTTCCCGCGATAGCGAGGTAGCGTTAAGAACAGAGGACTGGGCCTTTTAGGGAATACCCTCACCTGGCCCCCTTCTCTGTTCCTTCTTTTGGAAAATTAAAAAAAAAAAAAAACGAGAAGGGAGGATTTCCAGCCAACCGCTCCCTCCCCTTTTAGTCGCCTTATACGACACGCAGGGAATACGTGGGAAGTATTCTTAATCCCCTATCCCCAGGGATAATATATATATATATATATATATATATATATATATATATATATATATATATATATATATATATATATATATATATATATGCATATATATATATATATATATATATATATATATATATATATATATATATATATATATATATATATATATATATATATATATACATATATATATATATATATATATATATATATATATATATATATATATATATATATATATATATATATATATATATATATATATATATATACAATGGAAGTAAGGGGAGTGGTGGAGGAATGGGATGTATTTAGGGAATCAGTGATGGATTGCGCAAAAGATGCTTGTGGCATGAGAAGAGTGGGAGGTGGGCTGTTTAGAAAGGGTAGTGAGTGGTGGGATGAAGAAGTAAGAGTATTAGTGAAAGAGAAGAGAGAGGCATTTGGACGATTTTTGCAGGGAAAAAATGCAATTGAGTGGGAGAAGTATAAAAGAAAGAGACAGGAGGTCAAGAGAAAGGTGCAAGAGGTGAAAAAAAGGGCAAATGAGAGTTGGGGTGAGAGACTATCAGTAAATTTTAGGGAGAATAAAAAGATGTTCTGGAAGGAGGTAAATAGGGTGCGTAAGACAAGGGAGCAAATGGGAACTTCAGTGAAGGGCGTAAATGGGGAGGTGATAACAAGTAGTGGTGATGTGAGAAGGAGATGGAATGAGTATTTTGAAGGTTTGTTGAATGTGTCTGATGACAGAGTGGCAGATATAGGGTGTTTGGGTCGAGGTGGTGTGCAAAGTGAGAGGGTTAGGGAAAATGATTTGGTAAACAGAGAAGAGGTAGTAAAAGCTTTGCGGAAGATGAAAGCCGGCAAGGCAGCAGGTTTGGATGGTATTGCAGTGGAATTTATTAAAAAAGGGGGTGACTGTATTGTTGACTGGTTGGTAAGGTTATTTAATGTATGTATGACTCATGGTGAGGTGCCTGAGGATTGGCGGAATGCGTGCATAGTACCATTGTACAAAGGCAAAGGGGATAAGAGTGAGTGCTCAAATTACAGAGGTATAAGTTTGTTGAGTATTCCTGGTAAATTATATGGGAGGATATTGATTGAGAGGGTGAAGGCATGTACAGAGCATCAGATTGGGGAAGAGCAGTGTGGTTTCAGAAGTGGTAGAGGATGTGTGGATCAGGTGTTTGCTTTGAAGAATGTATGTGAGAAATACTTAGAAAAGCAAATGGATTTGTATGTAGCATTTATGGATCTGGAGAAGGCATATGATAGAGTTGATAGAGATGCTCTGTGGAAGGTATTAAGAATATATGGTGTGGGAGGAAAGTTGTTAGAAGCAGTGAAAAGTTTTTATCGAGGATGTAAGGCATGTGTACGTGTAGGAAGAGAGGAAAGTGATTGGTTCTCAGTGAATGTAGGTTTGCGGCAGGGGTGTGTGATGTCTCCATGGTTGTTTAATTTGTTTATGGATGGGGTTGTTAGGGAGGTAAATGCAAGAGTTTTGGAAAGAGGGGCAAGTATGAAGTCTGTTGGGGATGAGAGAGCTTGGGAAGTGAGTCAGTTGTTGTTCGCTGATGATACAGCGCTGGTGGCGGATTCATGTGAGAAACTGCAGAAGCTGGTGACTGAGTTTGGTAAAGTGTGTGGAAGAAGAAAGTTAAGAGTAAATGTGAATAAGAGCAAGGTTATTAGGTACAGTAGGGTTGAGGGTCAAGTCAATTGGGAGGTGAGTTTGAATGGAGAAAAACTGGAGGAAGTGAAGTGTTTTAGATATCTGGGAGTGGATCTGTCAGCGGATGGAACCATGGAAGCGGAAGTGGATCATAGGGTGGGGGAGGGGGCGAAAATTTTGGGAGCCTTGAAAAATGTGTGGAAGTCGAGAACATTATCCCGGAAAGCAAAAATGGGTATGTTTGAAGGAATAGTGGTTCCAACAATGTTGTATGGTTGCGAGGCGTGGGCTATGGATAGAGTTGTGAGCAGGAGGATGGATGTGCTGGAAATGAGATGCTTGAGGACAATGTGTGGTGTGAGGTGGTTTGATCGAGTAAGTAACGTAAGGGTAAGAGAGATGTGTGGAAATAAAAAGAGCGTGGTTGAGAGAGCAGAAGAGGGTGTTTTGAAATGGTTTGGGCACATGGAGAGAATGAGTGAGGAAAGATTGACCAAGAGGATATATGTGTCGGAGGTGGAGGGAACGAGGAGAAGAGGGAAACCAAATTGGAGGTGGAAAGATGGAGTGAAAAGGATTTTGTGTGATCGGGGCCTGAACATGCAGGAGGGTGAAAGGAGGGCAAGAAATAGAGCGAATTGGAGTGATGTGGTATACAGGGGTTGACGTGCTGTCAGTGGATTGAACCAAGGCATGTGAAGCGTCCGGGGTAAACAATGGAAAGCTGTGTAGGTATGTATATTTGCGTGTGTGGACGTGTGTATGTACATGTGTATGGGGGGGGGGGGGCCATTTCTTTCGTCTGTTTCCTTGCGCTACCTCGCAAACGCGGGAGACAGCGACAAAGTATAAAAAAAAAAAAAAAAAAAAATATATATATATATATATATATATATATATATATATATATATATATATATATGTATGTATATATATATATATATATATATATATATATATATATATATATATATATATATATATATATATATATATATATATATTTATTTTTTTTTTTTTTTGCTTTGTCGCTGTCTCCCGCGTTTGCGAGGTAGCGCAAGGAAACAGACGAAAGAAATGGCCCAACCCACCCCCGTACACATGTATATACATACACGTCCACACACGCAAATATACATACCTACACAGCTTTCCATGGTTTACCCCAGACGCTTCACATGCCCTGATTCAATCCACTGACAGCACGTCAACCCCGGTATACCACATCGATCCAATTCACTCTATTCCTTGCCCTCCTTTCACCCTCCTGCATGTTCAGGCCCCGATCACACAAAATCTTTTTCACTCCATCTTTCCACCTCCAATTTGGTCTCCCTCTTCTCCTCGTTCCCTCCACCTCCGACACATATATCCTCTTGGTCAATCTTTCCGCACTCATTCTCTCCATGTGCCCAAACCATTTCAAAACACCCTCTTCTGCTCTCTCAACCACGCTCTTTTTATTTCCACACACATTTCCACACACCATATAACATTGTTGGAACCACTATTCCTTCAAACATACCCAATTTCGCTTTCCGAGATAATGTTCTCGACTTCCACACATTCTTCAAGGCTACCAGGATTTTCGCCCCCTCCCCCACCCTATGATCCACTTCCGCTTCCATGGTTCCATCCGCTGCCAGATCCACTCCCAGATATCTTAAACACTTTACTTCCTCCAGTTTTTCTCCATTCAAACTCACCTCCCAATTGACTTGACCCTCAACCCTACTGTACCTAATAACCTTGCTTTTATTCACATTTACTCTTAACTTTCTTCTTTCACACACTTTACCAAACTCAGTCATCAGCTTCTGCAGTTTCTCACATGAATCAGCCACCAGCGCTGTATCATCAGCGAACAACAACTGACTCACTTCCCAAGCTCTCTCATCCACAACAGACTTCATACTTGCCCCTCTTTCCAAGACTCTTGCATTTACCTCCCTAACAACCCCATCCATAAACAAATTAAACAACCATGGAGACATCACACACCCCTGCCGCAAACCTACATTCACTGAGAACCAATCACTTTCCTCTCTTCCTACACGTACACATGCCTTACATCCTCGATAAAAACTTTTCACTGCTTCTAACAACTTGTCTCCCACACCATATATTCTTAATACCTTCCACAGAGCATCTCTATCAACTCTATCATATGCCTTCTCCAGATCCATAAATGCTACATACAAATCTATTTGCTTTTCTAAGTATTTCTCACATATATTCTTCAAAGCAAACACCTGATCCACACATCCTCTACCACTTCTGAAACCACACTGCTCTTCCCCAATCTGATGCTCTGTACATGCCTTCACCCTCTCAATCACTACCCTCCCATATAATTTACCAGGAATACTCAACAAACTTATACCTCTGAAATTTGAGCACTCACTCTTATCCCCTTTGCCTTTGTACAATGGCACTATGCACGCATTCCGCCAATCCTCAGGCACCTCACCATGAGTCATACATACATTAAATAACCTTACCAACCAGTCAATAAGACAGTCACCCCCTTTTTTAATAAATTCCACTGCAATACCATCCAAACCTGCTGCCTTGCCGGCTTTCATCTTCCGCAAAGCTTTTACAACCTCTTCTCTGTTTACCAAATCATTTTCTCTAACCCTCTCACTTTGCACACCACCTCGACCAAAACACCCTATATCTGCCACTCTATCATCAAACACATTCAACAAACCTTCAAAATACTCACACCATCTCCTTCTCACATCATCACTACTTGTTATCACCTCCCCATTTGCGCCCTTCACTGAAGTTCCCATTTGCTCCCTTGTCTTACGCACTTTATTTACCTCCTTCCAGAACATCTTTTTATTCTCCCTAAAATTTAATGATACTCTCTTACCCCAACTCTCATTTGCCCTCTTTTTCACCTCTTGCACCTTTCTCTTGACCTCCTGTCTCTTTCTTTTATACATCTCCCACTCAATTGCATTTTTTCCCTGCAAAAATCGTCCAAATGCCTCTCTCTTCTCTTTCACTAATAATCTTACTTCTTCATCCCACCACTCACCACCCTTTCTAATCAACCCACCTCCCACTCTTCTCATGCCACAAGCATCTTTTGCGCAATCCATCACTGATTCCCTAAATACATCCCATTCCTCCCCCACTCCCCTTACTTCCATTGTTCTCACCTTTTTCCATTCTGTACTCAGTCTCTCTTGGTACTTCCTCACACAGGTCTCCTTCCCAAGCTCACTTACTCTCACCACCCTCTTCACCCCGACATTCACTCTTCTTTTCTGAAAACCCATACAAATCTTCACCTTAGCCTCCACAAGATAATGATCAGACATCCCTCCAGTTGCACCTCTCAGCACATTAACTTCAAAAAGTCTCTCTTTCGCGCGCCTGTCAATTAACATGTAATCCAATAACGCTCTCTGGCCATCTCTCCTACTTACATACGTATACTTATGTATATCTCGCTTTTTAAACCAGGTATTCCCAATCACCAGTCCTTTTTCAGCACATAAATCTACAAGCTCTTCACCATTTCCATTTACAACACTGAACATCCCATGTATACCAATTATTCCCTCAACTGCCACATTACTCACCTTTGCATTCAAATCACCCATCACTATAACCCGGTCTCGTGCATCAAAACCACTAGCACACTCATATACATATATATATATATATATATATATATATATATATATATATATATATATATATATATATATATATATATATTATATATATATATATATATATATATATATATATATATATATATATATATATATATATATATATTATATATATATATATATATATATATATATATATATATATATATATATATATATATATATATATATATATATATATTCCTATGAGTCCACGGGGAAAATGAAACACGATAAGTTCCCAAGTGCACTTTCGTGTAATAATCACATCATAACATGAGGAGGATGTGGTAAGACTGCCGTTGGGAAAGGATGTCGACCCGGTGCACAATCCTCCCCCTTTTTTTCACATCACTTCCACCCTCTAGTGGTCAATCTGTCCCTCGTTTCGTCACAGCAACTATACTATAGAAATCTGGTTCTGTTTGTCTGTCTCTCTCTCTCTCTCTCTCTCTACACACACACACACACACACACACACCGAAGGTGCTAAACGCGCGACAACTAAACCCCATGCAGACACGCCGATGAAGGTGCCAGACGTACGACAACTAACCGCCATGCATAGTTGTAGACACACCGAGGAAGGTGTCAGACGTACGACAACGACCCCCCCCCCCCTTCTCCTCTCCAATTTCCAGTTGTAGACACGCTGAGGAAGCTGCCAGACGCACGACTACCAATACCCAAAGACACTTGTAGACACGCCAATGAAGGTGCCAGACGTACGACTATTGGGGGGCCCCCCCCTGTCCCCGATCAACAGTGCCAATAACCCATCCATTTCTTTGTCAGGATAGATATTGCTGGCTGCATAAATGATATATTTTCCTGAAAATAATCTAGTGTTAAGAGGGAAAGTTGTGTTGACAGTATGGGAGTTATGAAGAGCGAATATGACGAAGTGAATAGTCGTAACCATTGTACAATGTCTTTCCGCCGTTCAGGATGTGATGAGAAGATTGGATGAGAGTGGTGGGGTGAGGGAGGATATAGTAACGAGGAGGGAGAATGAGAATGGTGGTTGTGAGGGAGGGTCTGATAGCCGGGAAGGGATAGGATGGTGGTGGTGAGGGAGGGTGCAGCCAGGGCGGGCTAGCATGGTGGTGGTGAGGGAGGAAGAACGAACAGACGAGGAGCCGAAAGGCCCGAATCTGCTTGTCAGCAGTTCCCAGTGGAACAAAAGCAACATGTTAAGTCTGATACTTTTAGAAACCCAATTTCTGACCATATGTGTTTTGAAGAACCTCTCACAGGTTTCCTATCTGTTTTGATGGCTCTGTACTTCCTCTACTCAACACAATAAACATGCCTAGCGTCATTGTAGCATCTAACCTGTCCTGGGAACATCGCAACGAACAAAAATTCCCCGAGTCTGCCTCAAAGAAAACGAAAGTCCCGCTCAGATATCGTCAACATTTTCTTCTAAACTGTTGCTCCAGATCTACAAAGGACTGGTTCGTCCTTGTATACAGTGTTGTTCTCACGTGAGACGGAGGTTCTAGCTCAACATACTCACTAAACAGCCGAGTTCGAAGCTTAATGACTTAACAACTCCCTCAGTCTGACCTCAGAACTTGTGTCACTCTGCGCTCCAGTGTTGCTTCACTTCACCTCTTGTGCAAATATTAGTTTTAGATTCTGCTCGGGAGAGGTGGTTGCTCATGTGCCTCTGCCATCAACAGACAACTGTATTACGTGACTTCTGTGCAGACATTTCCAAGTTCAAGAGTGGGCCGATGTGTCACCTATTTCGTCCCGTACAACGCGAAACTTTGGAATGTTTTTACCACCTCATGTCTTTCCCAACAACTACGACCTGATCCCTTTTTTTAAAAGGCAAGTTTTCCACTCCCACACAAAATACCTGAATTTGTTTTTCTCTTCGTACTTCTTCCACTGTTTAATCATTTTCATTGAAGCTTTGGCTTTGATGTTGACTTTTGTTTGAGACTTGTGCCTTGTAGAGAAAAAAACTGCCTGGGCAGAGTAAATGGACGGTGGTGGATAAGCTGATAAGATGCTCGGTATCTCCAGTGTGGAGTTTCCTTCTTGGGGACGAAAAGGATTTTGTGATATATGGAACCCATGTTTGTTATGTTGAAAAGACTGGTCGTGTCGACCTCGTGGACACGGAAGTGTGACTCGCGTTTCTCTGGGGAGTGTAGCTGTAGCTGATTGATCTGGTGTTGTAGTTGTATATGGATGTATCTGATGTTGAAGCTGTAGATGGGTGGGCCTGGTGGGGTGGAGTTGTAGATGGGTGGGCCTGGTGGGGTGGAGTTATAGATGGGTGGGCCTGGTGAGGTGGAGTTGTAGATGAGTGGGCCTGGTGGAGTGGAGTCCCAGACTGGGTTGAGTGGGGTTGGATGTTTTCTGTTCCTGTTAACATTTCGGTGTTTCCAACGTTGTGTTTGTTGGGGATGTGTGTCTCCATCGTGAGGCTGGGAGAAGCTGTGCTTCTGTATGAAGGTTGAGACGTGGCTAGGAAGTGGCTGGGATGGGACAGAGCCGATCCTCTTATATAGAACTGGGTGCAAACATTGTTTAGGTGGGACTGAGGGATGGATACTTTTGTGTCGTTGTACAGGTGATGAGAGTTTGTGTTTGTACAGCAACAGGTAATTGTTCTGTTGTATGTAACTTGTAAGATTTGGATGAACAGGCAGGTGAGGCAAGTTAAGAGAGACATGATTGTAGACTATACTAAGGGACATCTTTTCATCTGTGCAAATCTGGCATCAAGTCGTGTTCTGAAGGCGATAACCCTGTCTGTGGACTTCGTGTTGATGTTCGTGATGTGGGAAGTGAATAAGTGTTGTATATGATTCTTTCTGTGTTTGGTATTTTGTTGAGTGGGAGTGGTTGACGAATCACTGTACTCCTTTCTAAGCTAACTAGATCTGAATCGTTTACTCATCTCATATAGGGTTTGTTTCTTCGAGCGAAAATGTGGCAGCTTGCCTTTGTATTCTCTCCGATTTTTTCTGTCTTTCCCAGAGTAGGGTGGCCAAAACTAGAACCAATATTCAAGATGGGGAAACACCAGCCAGTTGCAAAGAAGGAGGATGATTGTTTTGAGACTAAAATCCGAAAGTCCTTCGTATGAATTCAAGATTTTCGTTCGCCATTTTCACTGCTTGTCCTTTTTTCATACTCGACCATAATCTCCACACACGATGCCGGTTCAAAGCTGGTGTTATGCTTATTCGAACATCAACACACCTGTTGCACGCCTTAATGACCTTGAGACCCTAAACTTTGATGTTATGTGGCTCAAGGTCTGTCTCCCAGCTACCATACTTTTCCTCTGTTTCGCCTATTGCTCTCCTAATTCTACACAATTTATAGCTTTCTTCGACTATCTAAATACAAGCAATGAGACCGTGACATCCTCACCCGAAATCCGAGATCCTCCACCTCGGGAATTTCAACGTTCACCATAGGGTATGGTTGAATTCCTCCCATACGGATCGTAGAGGGATTGAATCCCTCACGTTCTCCATTCTCAATGATCTACAGCAAATTATCTCCCATTCTACCCATATGCATGACCGCTGTGACCACTCTCCTAATATTCTAGTCCATCACGCTGTTAACTACATAATCTCGTCTCCAGTTGGTTCAATGATAACATTTCCTTAAATGTATCTATTCTAACGGCACCTCCCTCTCCAGCGGCCCATTATAAGAGTAAATACTAGCACCTCACCAAAGCTGACTCGAATAACTTACGTAATTTCTTTACCGATTTTCCTTTCGTGAATCACTGTCTCTTGCGTGATGATGCTTCTGTCTCCCCCAAATGCATAGCAGAGGTGATTGTTGAGGGAATGGAAGCATTTATCCCCTCCTCCTCCAAGACAACCTCTTCATCCAAATCCTGGTTCAACCGTACCTGTTCTGAAGCCATTCAGGCAAGGGATCAGGCATATCCGGCTTGAAAAAACTCTCTCACCACTGGCTCCCATTCAGCTTTCATCACTGCCCGTAATCGCTGCACGCACGTTATCCGTGAGGCGAAGCGTTCCTTTATTCAAAGGAAGTGTGATAACCTCACCTCGTCATCCACTGATAGGTCCTTCTGGTCTTTAGCTAAAGTCATCTCTGACAACTTCTGTCACTCTACCTTTCCTTCATTTTTCCGTTCTGACGGTACTATAGCTGTCTCTCCCATAGACAAAGCAACTCTCTTTGGCCACTGTTTCTCTCCTAACTCCACCTTGGATGTCTCTTAACATTCCTTCACCCCTTGATGCTCCTCTTGCTAATCCTATGCCTCTTCTCGTAATCTTGTAATCTTATATCGAATTGTCCGAAAAGCGCTTCTCTCTCTGGACACAAGCAAGGCTTATGGTCCTGATGGCATCCATCCCCGTGAACTGAACGAGTGTGCCTCTGAACTTGTCCCTGCGCTTGCTTGCCTCTTCCGTTTCGGTTTAAAAACCAAAACTTTCCCTTCACTCTGGAAGCTTGCATTGATATATTCCATCTCTAAGAAGGGTGACCGTTCTCATCCCTCCAACTATCGTCTTATTGCTTTGACATCTACCATTTCTTAACTCTATGAATCCTTCCCCAATTCCCATATCCTTTAATCTCACAGTCTTCACTGATCACTGGTATGGCTTCCATAAGGCAAAGTCCATTGGGAATATTCTTCCCCAATCTTCATATTGTCTGGTCGTCATCCCTGGAAGATTTTAGGGAACCCTATTCAGTTGTCCTTGACATATCTAAAGATTTTGGGTTCTCGTCTCTCAGCTGCCCTCTTTTGGCTTCCCTCTCTCAATTTGCTCCTTCCTATCCAGCATCCTCTCTAGCCGATCTATCTCTGTGGCTGTTGATGGATCAGCCTCCTCCTTTTCCCCCATCAAAAGCGGTGTCCCTCAAGGTTTTCTCCTGTCCTCTACACTTTTTTTTTTTCTTTTTTTTTTTTTTTGCAACGACTTCCTCTCCTCCACAAATAATCCAATGCACTTATACTCTGACGACTCAACACTGCATTCATCCACTTCCTTCAGTTTTGCTCCTTTTTCCCTCACTCGCTTTGCATCTCGTCTTGACACAACTTCCTCAATAAACTCAGACTTGGACAGGATATCTCACTGGGGTAGACGAGAGTTGAGTGTAATGCCTTTCAAGACCCAGTTTCTATTCATCTCTCCGACGAAAACGCAACTCTCGTCTCTGACGGTTCTGTGATTCCACCTCTTAACTCAATGAACATATTTGATAACATCCACTCTTTCTTGGAAACCCCACATTATGGAAATAACGAAGTGTGCCTCTAAGAAACTGGTTGTCCTGTTTGGACTGCAAAATTTCTTTTCTTCTGAACAGTTGCTCCGTTTTTACAAAGGACTGATTCTTCCTTGTATGGAGTACTGCGCTCACATCTGAAGTGGTTCTAGCTCTGCATCCTTACTTGACTGAGTTGAATCTAAAGAGGTCTAACTTATAAACTCTCCCTCACTAAATTCAAAACTTTATGCTCTTACCCTACGCCGCAATACTGGTTCACTTTCCCTCTTATATAGGTATTACTTTGTTTGTTTGTTTGTTTTTTTTTTTGCTGCAAAGAGCTGGCTGGTGCTGTGTCTCCACCAATAACTAGACCTTGCAATAACCGGCAAGCTGCTGTGTCACATGAATATTGTGTGGCTGTTGGCAACTCAAGGGTGGGCCGTTTTGATAATTGCTTCTTTCCCTACACCTCGAAGCTTTGGAACTCTCTACCTTTTCATGTATTTCTCAATAACTATGACCTGGCACGTTTGAAAAGACAAGGTTTTTACTTCGTGTTTTGGGTCAGCACAATATGTAGGAGAGGACAACATGTGGGTCAGTGCAACATGCAGGAGAGGACAACATGTGGGTCAGTACAACATGAAGGAGAGGACAGCATATGGGTCAGTACAACATACAGGAGAGGACAACATGGGGGTCAGTACAACATACAGGAGAGGACAACATGTGGGTCAGTACAACATGCAGGAGAGGACAACATGTGGGTCAGTACAACCTGCAGGAGAGGACAACATGTGGGTCAGTACAAGATGCAGGAGGAGAGGACAACATGTGGGTCAGTACAACATACAGGAGAAGACAACATGTGGGTCAGTACAACATGCAGGAGAGGACAACATGTGGGTCAGTACAACATGCAGGAGAGGACAACATGTGGGTCAGTACAACATGCAGGAGAGGACAACATGTGGGTCAGTACAACATGCAGGAGAAGACAACATGTGGGTCAGTACAACATGCAGGAGAAGACAACATGTGGGTCAGTACAACATGCAGGAGAGGACAGCATGTGGGTCAGTACAACATGCAGGAGAGGACAGCATGTGGGTCAGTACAACATGCAGGAGAGGACAACATGTGGGTCAGTACAACATGCAGGAGAGGACAACATGTGGGTCAGTACAACATGCAGGAGGAGAGGACAACATGTGGGTCAGCACAACATACAGGAGAAGACAACATGTGGGTCAGTACAACATGCAGGAGAAGACAAGATGTGGGTCAGTACAACATGCAGGAGAGGACAACATGTGGGTCAGTACAACATGCAGCAGGAGAGGACAACATGTGGGTCAGTACAACATGCAGCAGGAGAGGACAACATGTGGGTCAGTACAACATGCAGGAGGAGAGGACAACATGTGGGTCAGTACAACATGCAGGAGAGGATAACATGTTAGTCAGCACAACATACAGGAGAGGACAACATGTGGGTCAGTACAACATGCAGGAGAGGACAACATGTGGGTCAGTACAACATGCAGGAGAGGACAGCATATGGGTCAGTACAACATGTAGGAGAGGACAACATGTGGGTCAGTACAACATGCAGGAGAGGACAACATGTGGGTCAGCACAACATGCAGGAGAGGACAACATGTGAGTCAGTACAACATGTAGGAGAGGACAAATTGTGAGTCAGTACAACATGCAGGAGAGGACAACATGTGGGTCAGTACAACATACAGGAGAGGACAACATGTGAGTCAGTACAACATGCAGGAGAAGACAACATGTGGGTCAGTACAACATGCAGGAGAGGACAACATGTGGGTCAGTACAACATGCAGGAGGAGAGGACAACATGTGGGTCAGTACAACATGCAGGAGAGGACAACATGTGGGTCAGTACAACATGCAGGAGGAGAGGACAACATGTGGGTCAGTACAACATGCAGGAGAGGACAACATGTGGGTCAGTACAACATGCAGGAGAAGACAACATGTGGGTCAGTACAACATGCAGGAGAGGACAACATGTGGGTCAGTACAACATGCAGGAGGAGAGGACAACATGTGGGTCAGTACAACATGCAGGAGAGGACAACATGTGGGTCAGTACAACATGCAGGAGGAGAGGACAACATGTGGGTCAGTACAACATGCAGGAGGAGAGGACAACATGTGGGTCAGTACAACATGCAGGAGAGGACAGCATGTGGGTCAGTACAACATGCAGGAGAGGACAACATGTGGGTCAGTACAACATACAGGAGAGGACAACATGTGGGTCAGTACAACATGCAGGAGAGGACAACATGTGGGTCAGTACAACATGCAGGAGGAGAGGACAACATGTGGGTCAGTACAACATGCAGGAGGAGACAACATGTGGGTCAGTACAACATGCAGGAGGAGAGGACGGCATGTGGGTCAGTACAACATGCAGGAGAGGACAGCATGTGGGTCAGTACAACATGCAGGAGAGGACAGCATGTGGGTCAGTACAACCTGCAGGAGAGGACAGCATGTGAGTCAGCACAACATACAGGAGAGGACAACATGTGGGTCAGTACAACATGCAGGAGAGGACAACATGTGGGTCAGTACAACATGCAGGAGAGGACAACATGTGGGTCAGTACAACATGCAGGAGAGGACAACATGTGGGTCAGTACAACCTGCAGGAGAGGACAACATGTGAGTCAGTACAACATACAGGAGAGGACAACATGTGGGTCAGTACAACATGCAGGAGAGGACAACATGTGGGTCAGTACAACATGCAGGAGAGGACAACATGTGGGTCAGTACAACATGCAGGAGAGGACAACATGTGGGTCAGTACAACATACAGGAGAGGACAACATGTGAGTCAGCACAACAAACTGGAGAGGACAACATGTGGGTTAGTACAACATGCAGGAGAAGACAACATGTGGGTCAGTACAACATGCAGGAGAAGACAACATGTGGGTCAGTACAACATGCAGGAGGAGAGGACATCATGTGGGTCAGTACAACATACAGGAGAGGACAACATGTGGGTCAGTACAACATGCAGGAGAGGACAACATGTGGGTCAGTACAACATGCAGGAGGAGAGGACAACATGTGGGTCAGTACAACATGCAGGAGAGGACAACATGTGGGTCAGTACAACATGCAGGAGAGGACAACATGTGGGTCAGTACAACATGCAGGAGGAGAGGACAACATGTGGGTCAGTACAACATGCAGGAGGAGAGGACAACATGTGGGTCAGTACAACATGCAGGAGAGGACAACATGTGGGTCAGTACAACATGCAGGAGAGGACAACATGTGGGTCAGTACAACCTGCAGGAGAGGACAACATGTGGGTCAGTACAACATGCAGGAGAGAACATGTGGGTCAGTACAACATGCAGGAGAGGACAACATGTGGGTCAGTACAACATGCAGGAGAGGACAACATGTGGGTCAGTACAACATGCAGGAGGAGAGGACAACATGTGGGTCAGTACAACATGCAGGAGAGGACAACATGTGGGTCAGTACAACATGCAGGAGAGGACAACATGTGGGTCAGTACAACATGCAGGAGGAGAGGACAACATGTGGGTCAGTACAACATGCAGGAGGAGAGGACAACATGTGGGTCAGTACAACATGCAGGAGAGGACAACATGTGGGTCAGTACAACATGCAGGAGAGGACAACATGTGGGTCAGTACAACATGCAGGAGAGGACAACATGTGGGTCAGTACAACATGCAGGAGAGGACAACATGGAGCGATGGTCTGGCCATGACAAATACCACCGTCGCTCACAAAGATCTGAATTCTAAAATTAAACGTAATTTTTTCCGCGTCAGGAAATCAGACGAAATTAATTAGAAAATGACGATCCATCTGGGAAGTCATAATTGTTCGAGGATTCCCGAAAAACAATTTGAGAAATGCATTACATATTTACGTCGCTGACATTCCTTACGTATTGGCTCTCGTATTATTACAGACAGACAGACAGACAGACAGACACACACACACACACACACACACACACACACACATAGATTTATGGGGAGGAGATGTTGAGGTCGACGAAGAAATTTGCAAGTGGCACTAGATGACCTGTGCGAAAGCAGACCCACAACAATGGACACAGTCACCCTGGTCTTATGGCTCCACCAGGTGGGACGGGGAAGAGGTTTTGGAAAACACTAAAGGTGTCAGAAACGACCTAAGGAGAATATTGTAGGATTTGAATCCATATAAAGCGAGTGGATCTGACGTGGGCAGGAATGGACAGAAACACTTGACAGACGACTCGAAGAGTCGTCCAGAAAGTCGTCAGATGAGAGTGTACCGCCGAGGCCTGGGAGAGAGCAGATATCGTGCCTCTTCTTCAAGGAAGGAGATTGGACATGACTGCATCCAATCACAGACCAGCACGTCTGACAAGTGTGGTTTGTGAGACACACAAGATAATCCGTCAGAATATTAATGTAATCACAGACCAGCACGTCTGACAAGTGTGGTTTGTGAGACACAGAGGATAATCCATCAGAATATTAATAAAATCACAGACCAGCACGTCTGACAAGTGTGGTTTGTGAGACACACAAGATAATCCATCAGAATATTAATGTAATCACAGATCAGCACGTCTGACAAGTGTGGTTTGTGAGACACAGAAAATAATCCATCAGAATATTAATATAATCACAGATCAGCACGTCTGGCAAGTGTGGTTTGTGAGACAGAGGATAATCCGTCAGAATATAAGTAACATCTTGCAAGGGAGGAAACCAATATGAACTATAACATGGGTTCAGAGAAAAAAAAGATCATATATACCCAATCTTAAAGGCTGTTACTGAAGGAGTGAGGTCATTTATCTAGACTCTGTTCTTTTAAGATGTCCAGAAGGCATTTAACACACCCCCACCACAGGAGGGTGGTGGAGAGACTGGATCTATAGATAAGTCATAGTGAATGAGCTCAGTGGTATGAAACATCTTCAAATGCCAAGAGAATCTTTTCTGATTTGGTTGATGTTTACCAAAAAAGGTGTTCCGCAAGGTGCGTTCTAAGGAGCGACGGTGTTTGCCGATCTATGGACATGGCTAACCAGAGGGACTGCATTCCTAGATGAAGTGGCTTGTTGACGAATCTATCTAAGATCCCCAAGAGATATACATGAAATGACGACAACTGCATCAGATCACAAAGCGATTGAGGTAGTTCAAGACTCATCTAATAACGTGGATCAAGACGTTTATCCAAGGTTAGTAAATACACGGTAGTGAAGGTGGGTACAGTAAAGGAAGGCCGAAAGACGACACAACGTTAGCATGTAACATGACTATGTGTGTGTGTGTGTGTGTGTGTGTGTGTGTGTGTGTGTGTGTGTGTGTGTGTGTGTGTGTAGGGAAGGAACTTAAGACTGGACATTGTGCCCATCCTGTAGCTCGAACACCAGACCAGGAGAACTGTGAATGAGGCAGACTTTATGTTGATAAATATTACAACTGCGGTTATGTATATAGACAGGAAAATGTACAATAAGTTAATTAAACCTTATTTTAGACTTGGATCATAACACACGGTTCAAGTTGGGTCACCTTACTTGTAGAAGTCTAAAGATCTGACAGAGAAGGTCCAGAGGAAGTCCATAGAGATGATACGTGAAATATAAGCTGAGTTACAAGGAAGTAATATAAAGCTGTGCATCATGGAAAAGAGAAGAGTAAAGGGTGATTTGATCAAAATCTACAAGATTTTAAACCAGTTAGACAACGTCCATACTGAAAAGTGTGTGTGTGTGTGTGTGTGTGTGTGTGTGTGTGTGTGTGTGTGTGTGTGTGTGTGTGTGTGTGTGTTAGATATTATCTTAAAGACTCGTGCACATTTCCACAATCATCACGACTGACTGTATCCCTAAAATGAAGTACAACACCCGATACATTGCCAGCACCACCACCACATTTGCCTCCTGGCGCAGCAGCTACACCTGTAACTACAACTTCGGTACTGCTGTTATTAAGGGCATCTGTTGTACACTAACATTACCTCACCATCATTTTCCAACGCCCTTGACGTGTCGATATCTTAACCAGGAAAGACAAGAGATTATACATGCCACCTCAGGCTACAGATCTTAATACTTACTGTCATGTTTCCTCACACATCAGTAGCAGGTGAGGATGTGAATATGTGAGAAACACAATCATCTGAACTTATGAAGGTTTTCCTTATACCATCAGACCTCGACAAAGAAACCCATTCTCCTTTCTATGCGTTGGGACTGTTGGCTCCCGTTCTACCATCTATATAGGACATGAAATGAGAGTATAGGTTTACAATGAAGCTAATAAAGCTATCTTCCCGTACATGGCAGGAGGACCTGGTTCAGACCTCTCCCAGTCGACCTTCTTCCCGCCACCGTGGGAGGAACGAACGAACTCAGCCACCAGTTCTCCTGGAAGCGGGCCGGCCTGGTGGAGCAGAGTGACGGACAGGCAAACCTGGATCATCCCGGCCTCACTGACTCCTCCATCTACACTGAAGTCCTAATGCTTGACCATAGTGGCTGTGGTCTCATACACCTACGTCTGCCTCTATGGAGTACTGAAGAAGAGGAAGTCTTCCGCCACAACTCCCCTACACTAAATAGTATTAGGGACACAAGATCATGTAAACCTACTTGGTATATTGAGACTCACACAGCTCAAAGAAAAGAAAGAAAACTCAACTTCACACATACTGACTGCACCCCAGTATGACAGTATGAGAAAGCCTCATACTTGACAGAGTTTGCAATATTCCAGAGCCTGACGTAATCGTCTGGTGTTTCAATGACTTTAAATTGTATTAACATGGAGCCACTTTACTGGGAACCCCAAGAAGCGAGCTTGGTCGCACCAGGAAAGAAGAGAATTTTGGAGGAACTATTGAATTAGACGATCCTAACGGGCTCAGTTAGAGCGATTTCAAAAAAGAAATCAAATTCAAAAATTCCCACCGATCTCGCAAACACAAATACAAAATGGTGTGGTCAGAGAGGAAATATGTGGTCAAAGAGGAAATACCCTTCCGATAAAGACATGTTATATCTGTCCTCTTCTGACAGAGCGATAACACACATCCTCCATTCTTGATACCGATCTATTAACATCCACTCACTCCTAACGGTGAGGTTCCTCTCCAACCCCTGTACAACTGGTGTCCTTACTCCAGTTAACGAGACCACGGGATCACCGACCACACGAAGCTTACAAGAGTGAGGGGGATCTTTAACGACGGGAAACACTCGACAGACATTATTCCCTGGCATAACTTTAGTTGTGTGAGCCTGGTAGTGACTGGCAAGCTACATGGAGGGTGAAGGGGTCGGGGAAATCAACCCAGCTCAAATGTTTTTATTGACCTTAGCACCGTCAGTACAGCCTCGCTCTCCCTCCTGCGAATTTCCGCCTTCAGTCTTGCCCCCAGGAACGAGTCATCAGCCGTGATCACTGACGCACGTACGTTACGTGCACACTTCAGAAAATACTGAGGTAATTAAGGAGCTACTGTTACTGGCTCCTGAGGTGGTGGCTGGAGGAAACCAACGGAGCTCCTGTTACTGGCTCCTGAGGTGCTGGCTGGAGGAAACCAACGGAGCTCCTGTTACTGGCTCCTGAGGTGCTGGCTGGAGGAAACCAACGGAGCTCCTGTTACTGGCTCCTGAGGTGCTGGCTGGAGGAAACCAACGGAGCTCCTGTTACTGGCTCCTGAGGTGCTGGCTGGAGGAAACCAACGGAGCTCCTGTTACTGGCTCCTGAGGTGCTGGCTGGAGGAAACCAACGGAGCTCCTGTTACTGGCTCCTGAGGTGCTGGCTGGAGGAAACCAACGGAGCTCCTGTTACTGGCTCCTGAGGTGCTGGCTGGAGGAAACCAACGAAGCTCCTGTTACTGGCTCCTGAGGTGGTAGCTAGTGAAACCAACGGAGCTCCTGTTACTGGCTCCTGAGGTGCTGGCTGGAGGAAACCAACGGAGCTACTGTTACTGGCTCCTGAGGTGCTGGCTGGAGAAACCAACGGAGCTCCTGTTACTGGCTCCTGAGGTGCTAGCTGGAGGAAACCAACGGAGTTGGACAGGGTTCTCCCTTCTTCGGCAGCATAGCCCACAGGAACCTTACGTCCAACACGAAGATCACACGGGGCTACACTGACCCCAGAGTATTCATCAGTGTAGAAATGAGAGTTTGATACAGATTACGTTAGTGTGGCGAGATGAGGAGAGTGTTATCGAAGAGGATGTGAGACGACCTATATAGATTACCTTCGTGTGCTGATGTCATGAAATTACCTCTCCATCCACAAGGCCAGCAAGACCTCTGAAGTCTAACTGGAGACGACTCCAGCAGACAGAGGAGGTGTGTGTGTGGAGGACATGATTCAATTGCGAGGTGTTTCAGCGCGATGTTGCCACTCACGTTATTACTGAAGGACACAGCGCTTACACTGTACATACTGCTGGCTGTGAGGGCGGCGGCGAGGGAGCCACGCGCCTCTCTCTCTCTCTCTCTCTCTCTCTCTCTCTCTCTCTCTCTCTCTCTCTCTCTCTCTCTCTCTCTCTCTCTCTCTCAGTCAGTCATGTCTACAGAAGAGGAAATCATATATTGCGGGCTATCATTACATTATTATTACTATCATTATCATTATTCTTATAGTTATTATCATTATTACTATTATTATTGTCATTATTATCATTGTTATCATTATCATCATTATTATTATTCTTGTCATTATTATTATTATTAATAACACTAATATTATCATTATTATCATTATTATTATCATTATTTTTAATTATTATTATTATTACTATTATTATTATTATTATTATCATTATTATTATTATTATTTTTATTATTATTATTATTATTATTAGTAGTAGTAGTAGTAGTAGTAGTTTTAGTAGTAGTAGTAGCAGTAGTAGTAGTAGTAGTAGTAGTAGTAGAAGTATCATTATTATCATTATTATTAACATTATCATTATTATTAATTTTATTATTATCATTATCATTTTTATTACTATTATTGTAAGTATCATTATTATTATCATTATTACTATTATTATCATTATTATTATTATTATTATTATTATTATTATTATTATTATTATTATTATTATTATTACTTTCTTTTTTCCAAACTATTCGCCATTACCCGCATTAGCAAGGTAGCGTTAAGAACAGAGGACTGGGCCTCTGAGAGAATATCCTCACCTGGCCCCCTTCTCTGTTCCTTCTCTTGGAAAGTTAAAAAAAAAAAAAAAAAAACAAGAGAGGAGGATTTCCAGCCCCCCGCTCCCTCCTCTTTTAGTCGCCTTCTACGACACGCAGGGAATACGTGGGAAGTATTCTTAATCCCCTATCCCCAGGGATTTCACCTCCGGAGTGAGTATGTGTGAGGTGAACAAACTGCAGAAGCTTATCTCAGTTGCAGTCCACTCTCGGGTTACGATGACTTTCCCCAACATTTTTTTATTATCATTATTTATTAAATATTATCATTATTACTATGAAATAGTTTAAGTATTATTAATTTTCATCCTTTTCATTATCTATAATATTATTTCATTTATCATGTTTGTGTTATTATTAATATCATTATTATTTTTATTATTATTATCATTATATTATTTATTATTTTTATTATTATTATTATTATTATTTATTTTTATTTATTTTGCTTTTGTCGGCTGTTTCACGCGTTTGCGAGGAAGCAGCCAAATGGAAACAGACGATAAGAAAATGCCAACCCACCCCCATACACTGTATCTACACACACGTACACACACGCAAATATACATACCTATACATCTCAAATGTCACATATATTTACACACTGACACATACATATATACCCATGCACACAATTCACACTGTCTGCTTTATTCATTCCATCGCCACCTCGCCCACACATGCAAATACCATTCCCCTCCCCCTATGTGTGCGATGTAGCGCTAGGAAGACAAACAAAGGCCTATTCGTTCACACCTCAGTCTCTGCTGTCATGCAAAAAAATGCCGAAAAACCAATGCTCCTTTCCACATACAGGCCCACAGAACTTTCCATTGGTTTACCCCAGACGCTTCAGATGCCCTGATACAATCCACTGACAGCACGTCAACCCCAGTATACCAATCGTTCCCCCCCAATTCACTCGTATTCCTTTGCACTCCTTTCACCCTCTGCAATGTTCAGGCCCCGATCACTCAAAACCTTTTTCACTCCTTCTTTCCATCTCCAATTTTGGTCTCCCACTTCTCGTTCCTCCACACTATGACACAAATATCCTCTTTGTCAACCTTTCCTCACCTCATTTCTCTCCACGTGACCAGGCATTTCAAAACACCCTCTTCTGCTATCTCAGCACACTATTTTTATTACCACACATCTCTCTTACCCTTTCATTACTTACTCGATCAAACAGCTCACACCTCATTTGTCCTCAAACATCTCATTTCCAACACATCCACTCTCCTCAGCACAACTCTATCTATACCACGCCTCACAAACATATAACATTGTTGGATCCACTATTCTCAAACTTACTCATTTTTGCTTTCCGAGATATGTTCTCGACTTCCACACATTCTTCAACGCTCCCAAGAACTTCGCCCCTCCCCAACCTGTGACTCACTTCGCTTCTATGGTTCCATACGCTGCCAAATCACTCCAGATTTTAAAACCACTTCACTTCCTCCAGTTTTTCTCCATCAAATTAACTTACCTCCAATTTGACTTGTCCCTCAGCCCTACTGTACCTAATAACCTTGCTCTTATTCACATCTACTCTCAACTTTATACTTTCACAACACTTACCAAAACTCAGCACCAGCTTCTGCAGTTTCCTCACATAATCACCCTCCAGCGCTTGTCAGCAGCGAACAACAAGTGACTCACCTTCCCAAGCTCTCTCGTCCACAACAGACTGCATACTTGCCCCTCTTTCCAAAACTCTTGCATTCCACCGTCCCTTCAACCCCATCCATAAACAAGCTAAACAACAATGGAACATCACGCACCCCTGCCGCAAACCTACATTTATTAAGAACCAATCACTTCCTTCCTCTCTTCTTACACGTACACATGCTTACATCTCGATAAAAACTTTTCACTGCTTCTACAACGTGTTCCCACACCTCTATCTTAATACCTTCCACAGAGCATCTCGCAACTCTAATCATATGCCTTCTCCAGATCCATAAATGCTTCCATTCAAATCCATAAGCTTTCTACATATTTCTCACATACATTCATCAAAGCAAAACACTTGATCCACACATCCTCTACTTCCTTCTGAACCAAACTGCTCCTTATTACTATTATTATTATATTATTATTATTATAGATTATGATTATTATATCATTAGATTATTATTATTATCATTATACTATAAATAGTACAGTATTACTAAATATTAACATTATAATATAATTTACTAACATCATTATCATTTATCATAAAATAATTATCATTATTCATGTTTGCTGTTATTATATTATCATTATTATAATATTATACTATTATCATTATAATTATTATTATTATATTATTAATTATTATTATTAATATTATTATCATTATTATTATATTACTATTTTTATTAATCTCACCCTGGGGAGGGGATTAAGAATACTTCCCACGTATTCCCTCGGTCGTAGAAGGCGACTAAAAGGGGAGGGAGCGGGGGGCTGGAAATCCCCCTCTCTCGTTTTTTGTTTTTTAATTTTCCAAAAGAAGGAAACAGAGGGGGCCAGGTGAGAATATTGGGCAAAAAAAGGCCCGAGTCCTCTGTTCCTATCGCTACCCGCTAAACGCCAGGAAAATGGCGAATAGTAGAAAGAAGAAAGAAATATTTATCATTATTATTATTATTACTATTATTACTATTATTATCATTATTATTAATTAATTTTTTAAATAAAACAAAAATTATTTAAAAAATAAAATTTTTATTCTTATAATTACTATTACTATTATTTATTTATCATTAATATATTATTATTATTCTTATTAATTAATTATTATTATTATAATCATTACTAGAAAATAGTAACAGTATATTAATAATAACAATTATTTATTATAATTATTAACATCATTAATCATTATTCATGAATGGGCTTCAAAATGGGGAGGTGATAACAAGTAAGTGGTGATGTGAGGAGATGGAGTGAGTTAGTTTGAAGGTTTGTTTTTGAA
>NC_092232.1:43967226-43972226 GCF_036320965.1 Panulirus ornatus
CCCCAGAGCATTCATCAGTGTAGAAATGAGAGTTTGATACAGATACTTTAGTGTGGCGAGATGAGGAGAGTGTTATCGAAGAGGATGTGAGACGCCCTATATAGATTACTTCGTGTGCTGATGTCATAAAATTACCTCTCCATCCCCCAAGGCCAGCAAGACCTCTGAAGTCTAACTGGAGACGACGCAGCAGACAGAGGAGGTGTGTGTGTGGAGGACATGATTCAATTGCGAGGTGTTTCAGCGCGATGTTGCCACTCACGTTATTACTGAAGGACACAGCGCTTACATTGTACATTACTGCTGGCTGTGAGGGCGGCGGCGAGGGAGCCACGCGCCTCTCTCTCTCTCTCTCTCTCTCTCTTCTCTCTCTATCTCTCTCTCTCTCTCTCAGTCAGTCATGTCTACAGAAGGGGGAAATCATATATTGCGGGCTATCATTACATTATTATTACTATCATTATCATTATTCTTATAGTTATTAATTCATTATTACTATTATTATTGTCATTATTATCATTGTTATCATTATCATCATTATTATTATTCTTGACATTATTATCATTATTAATAACACTAATATTATCATTATTATCATTATTATTATCATTATTTTTAATTATTATTATTATTACTATTATTATTATTATTATTATCATTATTATTATTATTATTATTATTATTATTATTAGTAGTAGTAGTAGTAGTAGTAGTAGTAGTAGTTTTAGTAGTAGTAGTAGCAGTGGTAGTAGTAGTAGTAGTAGTAGTAGTAGAAGTATCATTATTATCATTATTATTAACATTATCATTATTATTAATTTTATTATTATCATTATTATCATTATTATTATCATTATCATTTTTATTATTATTATTGTAATTATCATTATTATTATTATTACTATTATTATTATTATTATTATTATTATTATTATTATTATTATTATTATTATTATTACTTTCTTTTTTTCAAACTATTCGCCATTACCCGCATTAGCAAGGTAGCGTTAAGAACAGAGGACTGGGCCTCTGAGGGAATATCCTCACCTGGCCCCCTTCTCTGTTCCTTCTCTTGGAAAGTTAAAAAAAAAAAAAAAAAAAACAAGAGAGGAGGATTTCCAGCCCCCCCGCTCCCTCCCCTTTTAGTCGCCTTCTACGACACGCAGGGAATACGTGGGAAGTATTCTTGATCCCCCATCCCCGAGGATTTCACCTCCGGAGTGAGTATGTGTGAGGTGAACAAACTGCAGAAGCATATCTCAGTTGCAGTCCACTCTCGGGTACGAAGACTTTCCCCAACATTATTATTATCATTATTAATTAATTATTATCATCATTATTACTATAAATAGTTTCAGTATTATTAATTTATCATCATTATCATTATCAATAATATTATTATCATTATCATGTTTGCTGTTATTATTATTATCATTATTATTATTATTATTATTATCATTATTATTATTATTATTATTATTATTATTATTATTATTATTTTATTTATATTTATTTTGCTTTGTCGCTGTTTCCCGCGTTTGCGAGGAAGCGCAAGGAAACAGACGAAAGAAATGGCCCAACCCACCCCCATACACATGTATCTACACACACGTCCACACACGCAAATATACATACCTATACATCTCAATGTACACATATATATACACACAGACACATACATATATACCCATGCACACAATTCACACTGTCTGCCTTTATTCATTCCCATCGCCACCTCGCCACACATGGAAAACCATCCCCCTCCCCCCTCATGTGTGCGAGGTAGCGCTAGGAAAAGACAACAAAGGCCTCATTCGTTCACACTCAGTCTCTAGCTGTCATGCAAAAATGCCCGAAACCACAGCTCCCTTTCCACATCCAGGCCCCACAGAACTTTCCATGGTTTACCCCAGACGCTTCAGATGCCCTGATTCAATCCACTGACAGCACGTCAACCCCAGTATACCACATCGTTCCAATTCACTCTATTCCTTGCACTCCTTTCACCCTCCTGCATGTTCAGGCCCCGATCACTCAAAACCTTTTTCACTCCTTCTTTCCATCTCCAATTTGGTCTCCCACTTCTCGTTCCCTCCACCTCTGACACATATATCCTCTTTGTCAACCTTTCCTCACTCATTCTCTCCACGTGACCAGACCATTTCAAAACACCCTCTTCTGCTCTCTCAACCACACTCTTTTTATTACCACACATCTCTCTTACCCTTTCATTACTTACTCGATCAAACCAGCTCACACCACATATTGTCCTCAAACATCTCATTTCCAACACATCCACTCTCCTCCGCACAACTCTATCTATAACCCACGCCTCACAACCATATAACATTGTTGGAACCACTATTCCTTCAAACTTACTCATTTTTGCTTTCCGAGATAATGTTCTCGACTTCCACACATTCTTCAACGCTCCCAGAACTTTCGCCCCCTCCCCAACCCTGTGACTCACTTCCGCTTCTATGGTTCCATCCGCTGCCAAATCCACTCCCAGATATTTAAAACACTTCACTTCCTCCAGTTTTTCTCCATTCAAACTTACCTCCCAATTGACTTGTCCCTCAGCCCTACTGTACCTAATAACCTTGCTCTTATTCACATCTACTCTCAACTTTATACTTTCACACACTTTACCAAACTCAGTCACCAGCTTCTGCAGTTTCTCACATGAATCACCCACCAGCGCTGTGTCATCAGCGAACAACAAGTGACTCACTTCCCAAGCTCTCTCATCCACAACAGACTGCATACTTGCCCCTCTTTCCAAAACTCTTGCATTCACCTCCCTAGCAACCCCATCCATAAACAAGCTAAACAACAATGGAGACATCACGCACCCCTGCCGCAAACCTACATTTATTAAGAACCAATCACTTTCCTCTCTTCTTACACGTACACATGCCTTACATCCTCGATAAAAACTTTTCACTGCTTCTAACAACGTGTTCCCCACACCATATATTCTTAATACCTTCCACAGAGCATCTCTCAACTCTATCATATGCCTTCTCCAGATCCATAAATGCTTCATTCAAATCCATTAGCTTTTCTACATATTTCTCACATACATTCATCAAAGCAAACACTTGATCCACACATCCTCTACTTCTTCTGAAACCAAACTGCTCCTTATTACTATTATTATTATTATTATTATTATTATAATTATTATTATTATTATCATTATTATTATTATTATCATTATTACTATAAATAGTATCAGTATTACTAATATTAACATTATTATTATAATTACTATCATCATTATCATTATCAATAATATTATTATCATTATCATGTTTGCTGTTATTATTATTATCATTATTATTATTATTATTACTATTATCATTATTATTATTATTATTATTATTATTATTATTATTATTATTATTATTATCATTATTATTATTATTACTATTATTATTATTCTCCCCTGGGGATAGGGGATTAAGAATACTTCCCACGTATTCCCTGCGTGTCGTAGAAGGCGACTAAAAGGGGAGGGAGCGGGGGGCTGGAAATCCTCCCCTCTCGTTTTTTTTTTAATTTTCCAAAAGAAGGAACAGAGGGGGCCAGGTGAGGATATTGCAAAAAAGGCCCAGTTCTCTGTTCCTAACGCTACCTCGCTAACGCAGGAAATGGCGAATAGTTTGAAAGAAGAAAAGAATTATTATCATTATTATTATTATTACTATTATTACTATTATTATCATTATTATTATTATTATTATTATTATTATTATTATTATTATTATTACTATTATTTATTTATTATTATTATTATTATTATTATTATTATTATTATTATTATTATTATTATCAATACTATAAATAGTATCAGTATTATTAATAATAACATTATTATTATAATTATTATCATCATTATCATTATTCAGTGAAGGGCTCAAATGGGGAGGTGATAACAAGTAGTGGTGATGTGAGGAGATGGAGTGAGTATTTTGAAGGTTTGTTGAATGTGTTTGATGATAGAGTGGCAGATATAGGGTGTTTTGGTCGAGGTGGTGTGCAAAGTGAGAGGGTTAGGAAAAATGATTTGGTAAACAGAGAAGAGGTAGTGAAAGCTTTGCGGAAGATGAAAGCCGGCAAGGCAGCAGGTTTGGATGGTATTGCAGTGGAATTTATTAAAAAAGGGGGTGACTGTATTGTTGACTGGTTGGTAAGGTTATTTAATGTATGTATGACTCATGGTGAGGTGCCTGAGGATTGGCGGAATGCGTGCATAGTGCCATTGTACAAAGGCAAAGGGGATAAGAGTGAGTGCTCAAATTACAGAGGTATAAGTTTGTTGAGTATTCCTGGTAAATTATATGGGAGGGTATTGATTGAGAGGGTGAAGGCATGTACAGAGCATCAGATTGGGGAAGAGCAGTGTGGTTTCAGAAGTGGTAGAGGATGTGTTGATCAGGTGTTTGCTTTGAAGAATGTATGTGAGAAATACTTAGAAAAGCAAATGGATTTGTATGTAGCATTTATGGATCTGGAGAAGGCATATGATAGAGTTGATAGAGATGCTCTGTGGAAGGTATTAAGAATATATGGTGTGGGAGGAAAGTTGTTAGAAGCAGTGAAAAGTTTTTATCGAGGATGTAAGGCATGTGTACGTGTAGGAAGAGAGGAAAGTGATTGGTTCTCAGTGAATGTAGGTTTGCGGCAGGGGTGTGTGATGTCTCCATGGTTGTTTAATTTGTTTATGGATGGGTTGTTAGGGAGGTAAATGCAAGAGTTTTGGAAAGAAGGGCAAGTATGAAGTCTGTTGGGGATGAGAGAGCTTGGGAAGTGAGTCAGTTGTTGTTCGCTGATGATACAGCGCTGGTGGCTGCTTCATGTGAGAAACTGCAGAAGCTGGTGACTGAGTTTGGTAAAGTGTGTGGAAGAAGAAAGTTAAGAGTAAATGTGAATAAGAGCAAGGTTATTAGGTACAGTAGGGTTGAGGGTCAAGTCAATTGGGAGGTGAGTTTGAA